>NC_092283.1:1866479-1890368 GCF_036320965.1 Panulirus ornatus
AGGTGAGGCTTCAACATGACCAATCATTGGTCTGATGCCTTATAGGTACAAAATCAGGACCTTCTTATGACGTCACTCGGGCAACTCAGAGTAGCAACCCTACTTTATATTGTACTGCTTGATTTCTCTTCCCCTCACGGAGGCCTTTCTTGGCCTCGCTGGCTAGAAGACTCCTTATGGTAATAATAATAACAATAATAATAATAATAAAGCTCGGACAAATGCTGAAATGCGACACTGAGCAGAAGACGCTCCAAACAGAACATAAGGTTGACCTCATAGGATAGGTGGCTCTTGGGCATGACCGACCAATCATTGATCAGATTGTTTGTATATACAATACCCCGCCCTTCTCATGACGTCACTCGGGCACCTCAGAGTAGCAACCCTACCTTATGTTGTGCTGTTTGGTTCCTCTTCCGGTTACGGTGGTCTTGTTTCGTTAGCTTGATTATGTGAAATGACGGCGGCTTTATCCTGCTGAAATACGATTCTTAACGGAAGACGGTCCAAACAGGTGAACATAAGATAGGGTTTGCTCGTTGAAGTTGTCGGCTGACGTCATCTGATAGGTGGGGTTTGGGATTTACCGACCAATCATTGATCAGATAATTTGTGGGTTCAGAGCCCCGCCCTTCTCATGACATCATCCGGGAACTTAGAGAAGCAACCCTACCTTATGATGTGCTGTTTGGTATTTCTTCCGCTCACGGTGGCATTTCTTGGCCTCGTTGGCTCATACATGTGAATGTCGACTCTTTGATAAGTTCGGTCAACTACTGCAATGCGACTATGGGCGAAAGACGGTGAAAAAAGAACATAAGGTACGTTTGGGGTGTTGAAATATTCGGATGACATCATCTGATAGGTGGGGTTTGGAACTTACCGACCAATCATTGATCAGATAATTTATGTGTTCAAAGCCCAGCTCTTCTCATGACGTCACCCGAGAGCTGAGAGAAGCAACCCTACCTTATGATGTCCTGTTTGGTTTCTCTCCCCCTTACGTCGCCTTTCTTTGCCTCGCTGGCTAATTTATGTGAATGTTGACTCTTTAATAAGCTCGGTCAACTGGTGAAATGCGACTCTGGGCGGAAGACGGTCCAAATAGGAGAACATAAGGTAGGGTTGCTGCTTTGAAGTAGCCGGATGACGTCATCTGATAGGTGGGGATTGGAATTGACCGACCAATCATTGATCAGATAATTTATGGGTTCCGAACCCCGCCTTTCTTATGACGTCACCCGGGTACCTTAGAGTAGCAACCCTACCTTATGTTGTGCTGTTTGATTCCTCTTCCGCTCACGGTAGCCTTGTTTGGCCTCGCTGGATTATGTAAAACGACGGCGGCTTTATCCTGCTGAAATACGACTCTGAGCGGAAGACGGTCTAAACAGGAGAACATAAGGTAGGTTTGCTGCGTTGAAATACCTGGCTGACGTCATCTGATAGGCGGGGCCTGGGTATAACCAATCATTGGACACATACTATGTGGATTACAGAGCTCCACCTTCATGACGTCACCCGGGAACTGAGAGTAGCAACCCTACCTTATGATGTCCTGTTTGGTTTCTCTGCCCCTTACGTCGCCTTTCTTGGTCTCGCTGGCTAATGCATGTGAATGTTGACTCTTTAATAAGCTCGGTCAACTGTTGAAATGCGACTCTGGGCGGAAGACGGGCCAAACAGGAGAACATAAGGTAGGGTTGCTGCGTTGAAGTAGCTGGATGACGTCGCCTGACAGGTGGGACTTGGACATGACCAATCATTGGTCAAATGTTTTATGAGTACAAAATCCCGCCCTTCTCATGACGTCACTCGGGCAACTCAGAGTAGCAGCCTTACCTTATGTTGTTCTGTTTGATTTCTCTTCTGCTCACGGAGGCCTTTCTTAGCCTCGCTGGCTAGAAGACTCCTTATGGTAATAATAATAACAATAATAATAATAATAAAGCTCGGGCAAATGCTGAAATGCGACACTGAGCAGAAGACAGTCCAAACAGAACATAAGGTCGGGTTGGTGCATTGAAGTACCCGGATAACGTCATATGATAGGTGGCGCCTCGGCATGACCGACCAATTATTGATCAGATTGTTTGTATATACAATACCCCGCCCTTCTCATGACGTCACTCGGGCAACTCAGAGTAGCAACCCTATCTTATGTTGTGCTGTTTGATTCCTCTTCCGCTCACGGTGGCCTTGTTTGGCCTCCCTGGCTTATGTGAAATAAAGGCGCCTTTATCCTGCTGAAATGCGACTCTGAGCGAAAGGTGGGGCTTGGACATGACCAATCATTGGTCAGATGCCTTATAGGTACAAAATTCCGCCCTTCTCATGACGTCACTCGGGCAACTCAGAGTAGCAATCCTATCTTATGTTGTGCTGTTTGGTTTCTTTTCCGCTCACAGTGGCCTTTCTTGGCCTCGTTGGGACATTTATGTGAATGTCGGCTCTTTAATAAGCTCGGTCAACTGCTGAAATGCGAATCTGGGAGGTAGACGGTACAAATACTAGAACATAAGGTGGGTTGCTGCATTGAAGTAGCCGGATGACGTCGTTTCATAGTTGGGGCTTGGACATGACCAATCATTGGTCAGATGCCTTATAGGTACAAAATCCCGCCCTTCTCATGACGTCACTCGGGCAACTCAGAATAGCAACCCTATCTTATGTTGTGCTGTTTGATTTCTCTTCCGCTCACGGAGGCCTTTCTTGGCCTCGCTGGCTAGAGGACTCCTTATGGTAATAATAATAACAATAATAATAATAATAAAGCTAGGCAAGTGCTGAAATGCCACACCACCCCTACCTTATGTTTTCCTTTTTGGACCGTCTTCCGCATATAGTCGCATTGCAGCAGTTGACCGAGCTTATTAAAGTCGACATTCACATGAATGAGCTAACGAGGCCACGAAAGGCCACCGTGAGCGGAAGAGGAATCAAACAGCACAACATAAGGTAGGGTTGCTACTCTGAGTTGCCCAATTGACGCCATGTGAAGGGCGGGATCTTGTACCTCTAAACCATCTGACCAATAATCGATTGGTCATGTCCAAGCCCCACCTATCAGACGACGTCATCCGGCTACTTCAATGCATCAACTCTACCTTATGTTCTCCTATGTGGACCGTTTTCCGCTCAGAGTCGCATTTCAGCAGTTGACCGAGATTATTAAAGAGTCAACATTCATATGAATGAGCCAGCGAGGCCAAGTAAGGCCACCGTGAGCGGAAGAGAAACCAAACAGCACATCATAAGGCAGGGTTGCTTCTCTGAGCTCCCGGATAATGTCATGAGAAGGGCGGGGCTCTGAACCCACAAATTATCTGATCAATGATTGGTCGGTCAATCCCAAACCCCACCTATCAGATGACGTCAGCCGACAACTTCATTGCAGCAACCCTAATTATGTTCTCCTGTTTGGACCGTCTAGAGTCGCATTTCAGTAGTTGACCGAGCTTATCAAAGAGTCAACATTCACATGATTGAGCCAGTGAGACCAAGTAAGGCCACCGTGCGCGTAAGAGAAACCAAACAGGACATCATAAGGTAGCGTTGATACTCTGAGGTCCCGGGTGACGTCATGAGGGTGGAGCTCTGTAATCCACATAGTATGTGTCTAATGATTAGTTATACCTAGCCCACGCCTATCAGATGACGTCAGCAGGGAACTTAAACGCAGCAACCCTAGGGATCTTATGTTCTCCTGTTTCGACCATCTTCCGCTCAGAGTCACACTTTAGCAGGATAAAGCCGCCGTCATTTTACATAATCTAGCGAGGCTAAACAAGGCCACCGTGAGCGGAAGAGGAATCAAACAGCACAACATAAGGTACCGTTGCTACTTTGAGTTGCCCGAGTGACGTCATGAGAGGGGCTGGATTTTGTACCTATAAACCATGTGACCAATCGATTGGTCATGTCCAAGCCCCACCTATCAGACGACGTCATCCGGATATATCAACGCAGCAACCCTACCTTATGTTCTCCTATTTAGACCGTCTTCCGTCCAGAGTCGCATTTCAGCAGTTGACCGAGCTTATTAAAGAGTCAACATTTCCATGAATGAGCCAGCGAGGCAAAGAAAGGCGACGTAAGGGGAAGAGAAACCAAACAGGACATCATAAGGTAGGGTTGCTACTCTGAGCTCCCGGGTGACGTCATGAGAAGAGCGGGGCTCTGAACACATAAATTATCTGATCAATGATTGTCGGTAAATTCCAAACCCCACCTATCAGATGATGTCTTCCTGGTACTTCAACACACCAACCCTACCTTATATTCTCCTTTTTCGACCGTCTTTCGCCCATAATCGCATTGCAGCAGTAGACCGAGCTTATTAAAGAGTCGACATTCACATGAATGGGCCAGTGAGGCCAAGAAAGGCCTCCGTGAGCCTAAGAGAATCCAAACAGGACATCTTAAGTAAGGGTTGTATTCTGAGTTCCCGGGTGACGTCATTAGGGTGGAGCTCCGTAATCCACATAGTATGTGTCCAATGATTGGTTGTACCCAGGCCACGCCTATGAGATGACTATAAGGCATCTGACCAATGAATGGTCATGTCCAAGCCCCACCTATGAAACGACGTCATCCGGCTACTTCAATAGAGCATCCCACCTTATGCTCTCCTATTTGTACCGTCTTCCGCCCAGAGTCGCATTTCAGCAGTTGACCGAGCTTATCAAAGAGTCAACATTCACATGATTCAGCCAATAAGGCCAATTAAGGCCAACGTGAGCGGAAGAGAAACCAAACAGCACATCATAAGGTAGGGTTGCTACTTTCAGTTCCCGGATGACGTCATGAAGGTGGAGCTCTGGAATCCACATAGTATGTGTCCAATGATTGGTTATACCCAGGCCAAGCCTATCAGATGACGTCAGCCAGGTACTTCAAAGCAGCAACCCTATCTTATGTTCTCCTGATTAGAACGTCTTCCGCTCACAGTCGCATTTCATCAGGATAAAGGCGCCTTCATTTCACATAATCCAGCGACGCCAAACAAGGCTACTCTGAGCGGAAGAGGAATCAAACAGCACAACATAAGGTAGGGTTGCTACTCTGAGGTACCCGGGTGACGTCATGAGAAAGGCGGGGTTCGAAACCCACAAATTATCTGATCAATGATTGGTCGGTCAATTCCAATCCACACCTATCAGATAACGTCATCCGGCTACTTCAATACAGCAACCCTACTTTATGTTCTCCTATTTGGACCGTCTTCCGCCCAGAGTCGCATTTCAGCAGTTGATCGAGCTTATTAAAGAGTCAACATTCACATGAATGAGCCAGCGAGGCCAAGAAAGGCGACGTAAGGGGGAAAGACACCAAACAGGACATCATAAGGCAGGGTAGCTACTCTGAAATCTCTGGTGACATCATGAGAAGAGCTGAGCTTTGACCAGATAAATTATCTGATGAATGATTGGTCGGTAAGTTCACATGTACTAGCGAGCTAACGAGACCAAGAAAGGCCACCGTGAGCGGAAGAGAAACCAAACAGCACATCATAAGGTAGGGTTGCTTCTCTGAGCTCACAGATGATGTCAGGAGAGGGGCGGAGCTCTGAACCCGCAAATTATCTGATCAATGATTGGTCGGTCAATCCCAAACCCCACCTATCAGATGACGTCAGCCGACAACTTCAACGCAGCAACCCTATCTTATGTTCTCCTGTTTGGACCGTCTTCCGCTCAGAGTCGCATTTCACCAGGATAAAGCCGCCGTCATTTCACATAATTCAGCGAGGCTAACTAAACAAGGCCACCGTGACCGGAAGAAGAACTAAACAGCACAACATAAGGATGGGTTGCTACTCTGAGTTGCCCGAGTGACGTCATGAAAAGGGCGGGGTATTGTATATACAAACAATCTGATCAATGATTGGTCGGTCATGCCCAAGAGCCACCTATCATGTGACGTCATCCTTATGTTCTGTTTGGAGCGTCTTCTGCTCAGTGTCGCATTTAGTATTATTATTATTCTTTAATATTATGAACATAGGGAGTCTTCTAGCCAGCGAGGCCAAGAAAGGCCTCCGTGAGCGGAAGAGAAATCAAACAGCACAATATAAAGTAGGGTTGCTACTCTGAGTTCCCCTAGTAACGTCATGAGAAGGGCGGGATTTTGTACCTATAAGGCATCTGACCGATGATTGGTCATGTCCAAGCCCCACCTATGAAACGACGTAATCCGGCTACTTCAATAGAGCAACCCACCTTATGCTCTACTATTTGTACCGTCTTCCGCCCAGAGTCGCATTTCAGCAGTTGACCGAGCTTATCAAAGAGTCAACATTCACATGATTGAGCCAGTGAGGCCAAGTAAGGCCACCGTGACCGGAAGAGAAACCAAACAGGACATCATAAGGTAGGGTTGCTACTCTGAGTTCCCGGGTGACGTCATGAGAAGAGCGGGGCTCTGAACACACAAATTATCTGATCAATGGTTGGTCGGTAAGTTCCAAACCCCACCTATCAGATGACGTCTTCCGGGTACTTCAACACACAAACACTACCTTATATTCTCCTTTTTGGACCGTCTTTCGCCCATAATCGTATTGCAGCAGTTGACCGAGCTTATTAAAGAGTCGACATTCACATGAATGGGCCAGTGAGGCCAAGAAAGGCGACCGTGAGCCTAAGAGAAACCAAATAGGTCGTCATACGTTAGGGTTGTATTCTGAGTTCCCGGGTGACGTCATGAGGGTGGAGCTCCGTAATCCACATAGTATGTGTCCAATGATTGGTTGTACCAAAGCCATGACTATGAGATGACGTCAGCCGTGTACTTCAACGCAGCAACCCTATCTTATGTTCTCCTCTTTAGACCGTCTTCCGCCCAGAACGCATTTCAGCAGGATAAAGGCGCCTTCATTTCACATAATCCAGCGAGGCCAAACAAGGCTACCGTGAGCGGAAGAGGAATGAAACAGCACAACATAAGGTAGAGTTGCTACTCTGAGGTACCAGGGGGACGTCATGAGAAAGGCGGGGTTCGGAACCCACAAATTATCTGATCAATGATTGGTCGGTCAATTCCAATTTCCACCTATCAGATGACGTCATCCGGCTACCTCAACGCAGCAACCCTACCTTATGTTCTCCTATTTGGACCGTCTTCCGCTCAGAGTCGCATTTCAGTAGTTGACCGAGCTTATTAACGAGTCCAAAATTCACATGAATGAGCCAGCGAGGCTAAGAAAGGCGACTTAAGGGGGAGAGAAACCAAACAGGACATCAGAAGATAGGGTTGCTACTCTGAGCTCCCGGGTGACGTCATGAGAAGAGTTGGGCTTTGAGCATATAAATTATCTGATCAATGATTGGTCGGTAAGTTCCAAACCCCACCTATCAGATGACGTCATTCGAATACTTCAACACACCAACCCTACCTTATGTTCTCTATTTTTGACCGTCTTCCGGCAATAGTCTCATTGCATTAGTTGACCGAGCTTATTAAAGAGTCGACATTCACATGTATGAGCGAGCCAACGAGGCCAAGAAAGGCCACCGTGAGCGGAAGAGAAACCAAACAGTACATCATAAGGTAGGGTTGCTTCTCTGAGCTCCCGGATGATGTCATGAGAATGGCCGGTCTCTGAACCCACAAATTATCTGATCAATGATTGGTCGGTCAATCACAAACCTCACTTATAAGATGACGTCAGCTGAGAACTTCAACGCAGTAACCCTATCTTATGTTCTCCTGTTTGGACCGTCTTCCGCTCAGAGTCACATTTCAGCAGGATAAAGCCGCCGTCATTTCACATAATCCAGCGAGGCTAACTAAACAAGGCCACTGTGACCGGAAGAGGAACAAAACACCACAACATAAGGTAGGGTTGCTACTCTGAGTTGCCCGAGTATGGTCATGAGAAGGGCGGGGTATTGTATATACAAACAATCTGATCAATGTTTGGTTAAAGTACTGTTTCGCCTCTAAAAGAAATACAGTATCAAAACCCATAAGAAAATGAATGATCAAGTTATCTTGTAACTTATCTCTCAAGCCAGCAATGTTCCATGAACAAAGTTTCACTACCTTATTTTGTCGTGTTACTGGAAAAACTTTGAAGAGAATCAGTCGATGACAACTCCATCCCTCAGCAGGACTCTGTTCTTCCAGTCGTAACTGATGGTCGAAGCAGCGTTGCACGGTTTCTGTTTCTGTTCCTTCTCTTGCATCCTTAGTTCAGCTTGTTCTTTTCGAATCGCCGGGTGAGTAACCTTTTTCAAATAGATTCTTGCCATTGTTGTTCCAGCTTCTTTCAGGTTTTTCGCTGGTCTGTTGTCACGCTCTCTCTGGTTGTTTACTCTCAGTAGTATTGGCCGTTTCTTCTCATCATTCTCCTTGCCGAGTCGCTTCATCTCCCATTCAGTCATGTCAAGATTTTCTGTGTATCCAGCAGCGTCCAGGATTGTCTTCACTTTCTCATGATCCGACGTCCCCATCTCATCAGCTTCTTCCTTCACACCGAGGACTACGAATGTTCTGGCCTCTCTCCCTGCTATCCATGGATTCCAGGAAGAGTTGTTGTCCATGGGTTATTGTGGATGCATCATCCAGTCGTGTAGTTAGCAACTCCACTTCTTTCTTGACTTGTTTCATTTCTCGTATTTCTTCTCGAAGGTCTTTTATTTCTTCCAGCAAGATTGAGTTTCCAGGCTCTTCTTGTCTCTTGGCACTCAAAAGTGTGTTAAGGGCAGTTTTTAGTTGGGGGTTCGTCATATTTGTAATCTGGCTTGCTGCCAAATTCATGACTATATCAACATTCTCATACTCTGCCATCTTTAGCGCCTCGCACGGCGTCTCCGTTTCCTTGGCAACTGTGACGTCACGCCTCTAATGCGCATGCGCAGGATTTGGCTCACGGGTCGAGGGAGTGGTTAGCCCAGTGATCAAAATGTTCACTGGCTTATAATGGCAAAGTCCAACACTCCACTACTTCCAGCTTCAATCAGTTACAAGCCCGTCATCCGGGTACTTCTAAAAACCAACCCTATCTTATGTTCTGTTTGGACCGACTTCTAGAGTCGCATTTCAGCAGTTGCCCGAGCTTTTATTTATCATTGTTACCATAAGGAGTCTTCTAGCCAGCGAGGCCAAGAAAGGCCTCCGTGAGCGGAAGAGAAATCAAACAGCACAACATAAGGTAGGGTCGCTACTCTGAGTTCCCCGAGTGACGTCATGAGAAGGGCGGGATTTTGTACCTATAAACCATCTGACGTCATCCGGCTACTTCAACGCAGGAACCCTACCTTATGTTCTCTGTTTGGACCGTCTTCCGCCCAGAGTCGCACCTCATCGGTTGGCCGAGCTTATTAAAGATTCAACATTCATATGAATGAGCCAGCGAGGCCAAGAAAGGCAACCGTGAGCGGAAGAGAAAACAAACAGGACATCATAAGGTAAGGTTGCTACTCTGAGCTCCCGGGTGACGTTATGGGCGGAGCTCTGTAATCAACAAAATAACTGTCCAATGATTGGTTATATCCAGGCTCCACCTATCAGATGACGTCAGCCGGCTACTTGAACGCAGCAACCCTACATTATGTTCTCCTGTTTGGACCATCTTCCGCACAGAGTCGCATTTCAGCAGTTGACCGAGCTTATTAAGGAGTCAACATTCACATGAATGAGCTAGCGAGGCCCAAGAAAGGCCAACGTGAGCGGAAGAGAAACCAAACAGGACATCATAATGTAGGGCTGCTACTCTGAGCTCCCGGGTGATGTCATGAGAAGGTCGGGGTTCTGAACCCACAAATTATCTGATCAATGATTGGTCGGTCAATCCCAAACCCCACCTATCAGATGACATCAACCAGCTACTTCAACAAAACAACCCCACCTTATATTCTACTGTTTGGACCGTCATTTTTTACCATTAAGTGAAGTCATTCAAATGAGCCAACGAGGCCTAAAAAAGGCCTTCGTGAGCGTAAAAGGAACCAAATAGCACAACGTAAGGTAGGGTTGCTGCGCAGAGCGATCGGGTGACGTCAAAAGAAGGGCGGGGCTCTGAACCCACAAAATATTTGCCCAAAGATTTGGTCGGTCATGCCCAGCCACCGCCTATCAGATGACGTCAGCCGGGTACTTCACAGCAGCAACCCTATCTTATGTTCTCCTGTTTGGACCGTCATCCGCTCAGAGTTGGGTTTCAGCAGCTGACCGAGTTTATTAGAGTCAACATTCACATGAATGAGTCAGCGAGGCCAAGAAAGACGACCGAGTGGAAGAGGACATCAAACAGGACATCATAAGGTAGGATTGCTATTCTTAGCTCCCGGGTGACATCATGATGGTGAAGTTCTGTAACCCATAAAGTATCTGTCCAATGATTAGTTATACCTAGGCCCCGTCTATCAGATGACGACAGCAGGGTACTTCAACGCAGTAACCCAATTTATGTTTTCCTTTTTGGACCGTCTTCCGCTCAGAGTCGCATTTCAGCAGGATAAAGCCGTCCTCATATCACATAAGCCAGCGAGATTCAAACAAGCGCACAGTGAACGGAAGAGGAACCGAACAGCACAACATAATGTAGGGTTGCCACTCTGAGCTAAACGAATGAAGTCATGAGAAGGGCGGATCTGTGAACCCACAAGTTATCTGACCCCGTAAGCGAAAGAGGAATCAAACATCACAATATGAGGGGCGAGTTATGACCCACACCGCCGTCGCCAACCTGTGTGCTACACACCACCAGCTGCAAGGATGGCCGCTATCCACCCCACCACCTGAATCTCAGCCACAACACCCTGCCCCCACACATCACTCTGCCCACAATGAGTAGTATCAACCCCACAGCCAGGCCTCAACCCCCTGTTTACCAAATCATTCTCCCTAACCATCTCACTTTGCACACCACCTCGACCAAAACACACTATGTCTGCCACTCTATCATCAAACACATTCAATAGACCTTCAAAATACTCACTCCATCTCCTTCTCACATCAGGAACAGATGAAGAAAGGCCACTTCCACTCACATCAATTCTGTAGCTGTCATATGTAATGCACCAAAACCACAGCTCCCTATCTGCAGCCAGGCCCTACAGACCTTTCCATGGTTCAATCCATTGACAGCACGTTGACCCCAGTATACCAGAGTGTTCCAATTTACTTCAGTCATAATACTGATAATAATGATAATGATAATTATAACAATGATAATGATAATGATTTTTCTTTTCATACATGGTTGCCTTTTCCTGCTTGGGTGAGGTAGTCTCAAGAACAGATGACAGAGCTGAGCCGCAGAGCAAAAATTCCTCTGAGTTACCCGGATGATGTCATCATAAGGGCGGGGTTTTGTATATACAAACTATCTGATCAATGATTGGTCGGTCTTGCCCAAGCGCCACTTATCATATGACGTCATCCGAGTACTTCAACGCAGCAACCTTACCTTATGTTCTGTTTAGACCGTCTTCCGCTCAGAGTGCCCTTTTTTTACCATAAAGTGTCGTCATTCAAATGAGCCAGCGAGGTTAAGAAAGTCTGAGCTACCTGGTGACGTCATGAGAAGGGTGGGGCTCTGAACCCACAAAATATCTGCCCAAAGATTTGGTCGGTCATGCCCAGGCACCGCCTATCAGATGACGCCAGCCGGGTACTTCATTGCAGCAACCCTATCTTATGTTCTCCTGTTTGGACCGTCTTCCGCTCAAAGTTCGGTCTCAGCAGTTGACCTTGTTTTTGTTTTTTTTTCTACCATAAAGAATTGTCATTTCGCATGAGCTAGAGAGGCCAACAAAGACCTCCGTGAGCGGAAGAAGAACAAAAAGCACAACATAAGGTAGGTTTGCTTCTCTGAGTTGCCCGAGTGACGTCATGAGAAGGGCGGGATTTTATACCTATAAACCATCTGATTTGACCAATGATTGTCCATGTCCAAGCCCCACCTATCAGAAGACGTCAGCCGGCTACTTCAACATACCAACCCTACCTTATGTTCTCCTGTTTGGACCGTCTTCCGCACAGAGTAGCATTTCAGCATTTGACCGAGTTTATTAAAGAGTCAACATTCACATGAATGAATCAACGAGGCCAAGAAAGGCGACCGTGAGCGAAAGAGAAACCAAACAGGACATCATAAGGTAGGGTTGCTACTCTGAGCTCCCGGGTGACATCATGAGCGTGGAGCTCTGTAACCCACAAAGTGTCTGTCCAATGATTGGTTATACCAAGGCCCTGTTTATCAGATGACGACAGCCGGGTACTTCATCGCAGTAACCCAATTTATATTTTCCTTTTTGGACCGTCTTCCGCTCAGAGTCGCATTTCAGCAGGATAAAGCCGTCCTCATATCACATAAGCCAGCGAGATTGAAACAAGAGCACAGTGAACGGAAGAGGAACAGAACAGCACAACATAATGTAGGGATGCCACTCTGAGCTACCCGAATGAAGTCATGAGAAGGGCGGGCTCTGAACCCACAAATTATTTGACCCCGTGAGCGAAAGAGGAATCAAACAGCACAACATGAGGGGTGAGTTATGACCCACATCGCCGTCGCCAACCTGTGTACTACACACCACCAGCTGCAACGATGGCCGCTATCCACCCCACCTCCTGAATCTTAGCCACAACACCCTACCCCCACACACCACTCCGCCCACAATCAGTAGTATCAACCCCAAAGACAGGCCTCAACCCCCTGTTTACCAAATCATTCTCCCTAACCATCTCACTTTGCACACCACCTCGACCAAAACACCCTATATCTGCCACTCTATCATCAAACCCATTTAACATACCTTCAAAATACTCACTCCATCTCCTTCTCACAACTTAAACAGATGAAGAAAGGCCACTTCCACTCATATCCATTCTCTAGCTGTCATATGTAATGCACCAAAACCACAGCTCCCTATCTGCAGCCAAGCCCTACAGACCTTTCCATGGTTCAATCCATTGACAGCACGTTGACCCCAGTATACCAGTGTTCCAATTTACTTCAGTCATAATACTGATAATAATGATAATGATGATAAATAATGATAATGATAATGATTTTTCTTTTCATACATGGTTGCCTTTTCCCGCTTGGGTGAGGTAGTCTCAAGAACAGATGACAGAGCTGAGCCTCAGAGCAAAAATTCCTCTGAGTTACCCGGATGATGTCATCATAAGGGCGGGGTTTTGTATATACAAACTATCTGATCAATGATTGGTTTGTCATGCCCAAGCGCCACTTATCAGATGACGTCAGCCGGGTACTTCAACACAGCAACCCTATCCTATGTTTTCTTTTATTGGTCCGTCTTCCGCTCCGAGTCGCATTTCAGCAGGATAAAGCCGTCGTCATATCACAATAGCCAGCGAGGTCAAACAATGCCACCGTGATCGAAAGAGGAACTAAACAGCACAACATAAGGTAGGTTCTACTCTGAGTTACCTGGGTGACGTCATGAGAAAGGCGGGGTTTTGAACCCATAACTTATCTGATGAATGATTGGTCGGTAAGTACCAAGCATCACCTATCAGAAAACGTCATCCAGGTACTTCAACAAACCAAAACTATCTTATGTTTTGTTTAGACCGTCTCCTGCTCAGAGTCGCATTTCAGCATTTGCCCGAGGTTTTTTTTATTATCATTATTATCATAAGGAGTCTTCTAGCCAGCGAGGTCAAGAAAGGCCTCCGTGAGCAGAAGAGGAATCAAACAGCACAACATAAGGTAGGGTTGCTTCTGTGAGTTACGCAGATGACGTCATGATAAGGGCGAGGTTTTGTATATACAAACTATCTGATCAATGATTGGTTTGTCATGCCCAAGCGCCACCTATCATATGACGTCATCCGGGTACTTCAATGCAGCAACCCTACCTTATTTTCTCCTGTTTTCACCGTCAGCCGCTCAGACTGCCCCGTCTCTTTTACCACAAACCGTCGTCATTCAAATGAGCCAGCGAGGCCAGGAAAGGCCTCCGTGAGCGAAAGAGGAACTAAACAGCACAACATAAGGTAAGGTTGCTACTCTGAGTTGCCCGGGTGACGTCATGAGAAGGGCGGGATTTTGTACCAATAAACCATCTGACCAATGATTGGTCATGTCCAAACCCCACCTGACGACGTCATCCGGCTACTTCAACGCAGGAACCCTACCTTACGTTCTCCTGTTTGGACCATCTTCCGCCGATAGTCGCATTTCAGCAGGTGACCGAGCTTATTAAAGAGACGACATTCACAAGAATGAGCCAGCGAGGCCAAGAAAGGCGAAGTAAGGGGGAGAGAAACCAAACAGCACATCATAAGGTAGGGCTGCTACTCTGAGCTCCCGGGTGACGTCATGAGAAGGTCGGGGCTCTGAACCCACAAATAATCTGATCAATGATTGGTCGGTCAATCCCAAACCCCACCTATCAGATGACGTCAGCCGACAACTTCAACGCAGCAACCCTACCTTATTTTCTCCTGTTTGGACCGTCATCCGCTCAGAGTACCCCGTTTCATTTACCGTATAGTGTCGTCGTTAAAATGAGCTAGCGAGCCCTAAGAAAGGCCTCCTTGAGCGGAAGAGGAACCAAATAGCACATCGTAAGGTAGGGTTGCTGCGTTGAGCTACCGGGTGACGTCATGAGAAGGGCGGGGCTCTGAACCCACAAAATATCTGCCCAAAGATTTGGTCGGTCATGCCCAGGCCCAGCCTATCAGATGACGTCAGCCGGGTACTTCATAGCAGCAACCCTATCTTATGTTCTCCTGTTTGGACCGTCATCCGCTCAGAGTTGAGTTTCAGCAATTGACCGTGTTTTTTTTTTTTTTTTTTTTTACCATAAACAATTGTCATTTCGCATGAGCCGGCGACGCCAAGAAAGGCCTCCGTGAGCGGAAGAGGAACTAAACAGCACAACATAAGGTAAGGTTGCTACTCTGAGTTGCCCGAGTGACGTCATGAGGAGGGTGGGATTTTGTACCTATAAACCATCTGACCAATGATTGGTCATGTCCAAGCCCCACCTATCACACGACGTCATCCGGCTACTTCAACGCGGGAACCCTACCTTATGTTCTGTTTGGACCATCTTCCGCCCAGAGTCGCATTTCAGCAGTTGACCGAGCTTATTAAAGAGTCAACATTCACATGAATGAACCAGCAATGATTGATTGGTCATGCCCAGGCCCCGCCTATCAGATGACGTCAGCCGGGTACTTCATAGCAGCTACCCTATCTTATGTTTTCCTTTTTGGACCGTCTTCCGCTCAGAGGCGCATTTCAGCAGTTGACCGAGCTTATTCAAGAGTCAACATTCACATGAATGAACCAGCAATGATTTATTGGTTATGCCCTGGCCCCGCCTATCAGATGACGTCAGCCGGGTACTTCAACGCAGCAACCCTGTCTTACGTTTTCCTTTTTGGACCATCTTCCGCTCAGAGGCGCATTTCAGCAGGATAAATCCGTCGTCATTTCACATTAGCCAGCGAGGTCAAACAAGGCCACCGTGAGCGGAAGAGGAACCAAACAGGACATCATAAGGTAGGGTTGCTACTCTGAGCTATCCGAGTGACGTCATGAGAAGGGCGGGGCTCTGCACCCACAAATTATCTGATCAATGATTGGTCGGTAAGTTACTTACTTTAATGTACACAATATATATACATACACAGATATATACATATATACAAATGTACATAATTTATACTTGCTGC
The DNA here is from genome assembly GCF_036320965.1 of Panulirus ornatus. Taxonomy (NCBI): domain Eukaryota; kingdom Metazoa; phylum Arthropoda; class Malacostraca; order Decapoda; family Palinuridae; genus Panulirus; species Panulirus ornatus. Next base: position 1,882,149 of record NC_092283.1, read on the forward strand.
CTTTATTCATTCCTGTTGCCACCCCGCCAGTTAGTTAGTTTAGTTTATCGACAAAATAACATTTGAACATCTACATTATACATAACTGTATAAGGCACATACATAATGATATAGGAAATGCTTAAACACACCAAATATTTTGTCTAGTTAATATGCATTCAAGCGGGCCTATCAACCATTAAATGATTATACCTCCCTAGTACTTCATGTACATATTTGCAGTTCTGCCAAGAACACCTTTTCACTCAAGAGTGCACCTATACTAGCAAAGTTTAACATAGGGTATCTATGTCGGCAATCTTCTGATATGGAGCATGAAATTAGCACATGGTTCTCCGTTTGTATGGACACATTATCACAGTAGCAAGTCTTGAGAGGAGCTGGTGTATGGTTCCATCTGCCTGTCTCTACTCTTAAGTTATGAGACATAAGTCTGATTCGTGTGAGAGACTCTCGATTATAATCTGTGATATATTTAGTTGTGAGATAAATATCATGAATATTCAAGTAAGGGTTTAGCTCTGTAACATAGGTATTTAACTTGGTTGCTGTTGGTGCTTTATTTTCTACATAGTCCCTGATCTTATCAATAGGCTGGTCATCCCATAAAACTCTTAAATTTATATATCCTGGCGTATTATGGTTCCTACATAGGTCAAAAACAAAAGTAAATGGTTCTTCATAATCAGTTCTTTCACTATTTGACATTAGGAATGTTTTTTTTTTTCGTCTCTAAAATGTAATCAAAAGGTGGTATACCTGTTTCTGCCAAACATAGATTTACACTGGTATTCTTCCTTACCCCGAGCAGGCACTTAATTAATTTATTACATTGCTTCTCTATGCCTTTTACAGTATTTGTAAGCCATGATTCCGAGCTATATGAAAGTGACGACATGACACCTGCATCAAAAACTTTTTTCTTACAAATGTATGGCATTCGTGAATTGGCTGCACAAAAAATGGAAAACTTGTTAACAATAGCTTCACTCTGTACTTCATGCTTAGCCATCACATCCTTCATCTTTCCCGAGTCTGTAAACCACGCTCCTAAATAAACGTATTGTTCAGCGTATTGTACCCTAGTGTTACCTATCACTAAGTCTTCTTTATCCTGTTTCCCTCCGTTAATGACAAAAAACTTAGTCTTCTTCTCAGTAATGACCATACCATATTTATCGCAGTATTGACATAAAACGCGAAGTTTCCTTCAACATGTATCTCTACTGGTTGCCAAGATAACAGCATCATCCATTAATAGCAAGACATGCAGTCCTCCTAAAAAACCACCTGCAGCAACTGCCATCTTCAGCATGTTCACAAAGCGGTCTATATATATCATAAACAGTAAACAGCTAGTTGGAGCTCCTTGACGGACTCCAACTGTAGTGGTAACAGCAGCAGTTTTCAAGAGTTGTTTTGTACACCTATACATTGCTTGAATACCTAATAACATTCGTCTTCCACATCCATGACTCTTTAATACCTCTACCATCTTATTTCATGGGACCCTATCGTAAGCCTTACTAAAATCTATAAACAATACATATAATTTAACATTTCTAAATACTGCGAAGTCACAGCAATCGTAACGACAATATTTGTTCAACGCAGCTCCTTTTCTTCTGCGCTCCAGCCTGTCACTTATTGTTGATGTTACACCATAAAAGTAGTCTGTTATATATTAGTGTGTCATAAATTTTTGCTAACGTGTCCATTATAGAAATCCCTCTATAGTTGTCACATACCATTCGGTTTCCAGTTTTGAAAATGAACACTAATTTTGAGTAGCACCACATGACTGGATACTTCATATTCATGAAAACAACATTAAAAAGAATCAGAAAGAATGATAACCATAGCTAAGGGAGCATCTGTACAATCCCAGGACATATACCATTATAACTTTTGTTTTTGTTTATACCATTAACAGACTCCATAAACTCCTGTGTAGAAAATGGATCATCAAGCACCGTAATGTAGGGCACACTATTTTCTAGTACCACCTCCTCGATACTTGGGGTGTCCATTGGGTTCAATAGCTTTTCTACATGTTCTTTAAAGTTACAGTCACTCGGTCTTTCTTCATTTCCCACCTCTAACGATCCTTTCCAATTAATTGATTTCCACAACAGGTTATTGTCCTGTGACTGCAGTAACCTTGACCATGTTGGCTGTGCTGCGTCCTAGTAACCTGACGCGTTTTCTGTTTCTCTCGTCCACCTCGTAGCTGCCTCTATAATAATGTCATATCCCATATTTAAGCCTTCATCGATATCACTGTCCTGCCTCAAAGTAGGGGGTTCCACTTGGTTTAATCTTCCTATGAATTCTTCCTGATTGACTCTTTGATAGCTAGCTGATTTCCTAGGTTTATGGACATAGGCTGGTGCCTTGGGCTGATAACTTCGCCCCAAGGTATCTGCTCTTTCTACCAAATCCTTGGCCGAGATCACTTTTCCTTTATTAATATCCAAGGCAATGGATAATGGGGCATGGTCTGATCCTCGTACATTTTGGTACACTTGTAACTCCCTGATCTTATCTAAACAAGTCACTTTACATAGGCATAAATCAATTTCTGACAGCCATGTATCACGGCGTTTAAAGGATAAATTTCCGTTGAAATGTTCACTTCCATACAAAAGGCTATTCACTATTACCAAATCATTATTCTGACATATAATAACAAGAGTTTTACCATGACTATTCAACACCCTGTCCTTCACACCGTCATACTGATACACACATCCTGCCTCATCAACCAAGTGAGGCTGGCCGACTCTACCGTTAAAGTCACCCATGATGATGACGTCGCCAGGGCTGACAGTGTGGCTCGCCAAGGCTCCGTGTTGCCCTGAGCTAAACTATGTTGAATCACTTGGGGGAATATACACACCACCTATTTTCTGGTATGACCACCACGACATGGTTATCCATATTTGCCCCTCACTGTCTGTATCCACGTTTAAGATGTCGTCCGTTAGTTTACATTTGACTAACATAACCACTCCTCCTCGGTGCTGACCTACTCGTGATACATTGGTATAAACATCAAACACTGGTAATGTCACGTTAAAGTACTGTTTCGCCTCTAAAAGAAATACAATATCAAAACTCATAAGAAAATGTATGATCAAGTTATCTTGTAACTTATCTCTCAAGCCAGCAATGTTCCATGAACAAAGCTTCACTACCATATTTTGTCGTCTTACTGGAAAAACTTTGGAGAGAATCGATGGATGACAACTCCATCCCTCAGCAGGACTCTGTTCTTCCAGTCGTAACTGATGGCCGAAGCAGCGTTGCACGGTTTCTCTTTCTCTTCCTTCTCTCGCATCCTTAGTCGAGCTTGTTCTTTTCGAATCGCCGGGTGAGTATCCTTTTTCAAATAGATTCTTGGCATTGGTGTTCCAGCTTCTTTCATGTTTTTCGCTGGTCTGTTGTCACGCTCTCTCTGGTTGTTTAATCTCAGTAGTATTGGCCGTTTCTTCTCATCATTCTCCTTGCCCAGTCGCTTTATTTCCCATTCATTCATGTCAAGATTTCCTGTGTATCCAGCAGCGTCCAGGATTGTCTTCACTTTCTCATCATCCGACGTCCCCATCTGATCAGCTTCTTCCTTCACACTGAGGACTACGGTGTTCTGGCCTCTCTCCCTGCTATCCATGGATTCCAGGAAGAGTTGTTGTCCATGGATTATTGTGGATGCATCGTCCAGTCGTGTAGTTAGCAACTCCACTTCTTTCTTGACTTGTTTCATTTCTCGTATTTCTTCTCGAAGGTCTTTTATTTCTTCCAGCAAGATTGAGTTTCCAGGCTCTTCTTGTCTCTTGGCACTCAAAAGTGTGTTAAGGGCAGTTTTTAGTTGGGGGTTCGTCATTTTTGTAATCTGGCTTGCTGCCAGATTCATGACTATATCAACATTCTCATACTCTGCCATCTTTAGCGCCTCGCACGGCGTCTCCGTTTCCTTGGCAACTGTGACGTCACGCCTCTTATGTTCATGCGCAGGATTTGGCTCAGGATTTGGCGAGGTTAAGAAAGTCTGAGCTACCGGGAGACGTCATGAGAAGGGCGGGGCTCTGAACCCACAAAATATCTGCCCAAAGATTTGGTTGGACATTCCCAGGCCCTGCCTATCAGATGACGTCAGCCGGGTACTTCATAGCAGCAACCCTATCTTATGTTCTCCTGTTTGGACCGTCTTCCGCTCAGAGTTGGGTTTCACCAAGTTGATTGTGTTTTTTTTACTCTAAACATTTGTCATTTCGCATGAGCAGGCGACACCAAGAAAGGTCTCCGTGAGCGGAAGAGGAGCTAAACAGCACAACATAAGGTAAGGTTGCTACTCTGAGTTGCCTGAGTGACGTCATGAGAAGGGCGGGATTTTGTACCTATAAACCATCTGACCAATGATTGGTCATGTCCAAGCCCCACCTCTCACATGACGTCATAAGGCTACTTCAACGCAGGAACCCTACCTTATGTTCTCCTGTTTGGAGCGTCTTCCGCACAGAGTCGCATTTCAGAAGTTCAGCTTATTAAAGAGTCAACATTCACATGAATGAGCCAACGAGGCTAAGAAAGGCCATCATGAGAGAAAGAGAAACCAAACAGGACATCATAAGGTAGGGTTGCTATTCTGAGTTCCCGTGTGACGTCATGAGGGCGGAGCTCTATAATCCACAAAGTATCTATCCAATGATTGGTTATACCCAGGTCCCGTCTATCAGATGACTTCAGCTGGGTACTTCAACGCAGTAACCTTATCTTATATTTTCCTTTTTGGACCGTCTTCCGCTCATAGTCGCATTTCAACATGATAAATCCGCCGTCATTTCACATAAGCCAGCGAGGTCAAACAAGGCCACCGTGATCGAAAGAGGAACCAAACAGAACAACATAAATTATGGTTGCTACTCTGAGCTACCCGAGAGACTTCATGAGAAGGGCGGGGTTCTGAACCCACAAATTACTTCATCAATGATTGTTCGGTAAGTCCCAAGCCCCACCTATCAGAAAACATCATCCAGGTACTTCAACAAACCAAAACTATCTTATGTTTTGTTTGGACCGTCTTCTGCTCAGAGTCGCAATTCAGCATTTGCCCGAGCTTTTTTCATTATTATTACCATAAGGAGTCTACTAGCCAGCGAGGCCTTGAAAGGCCTACTTGAGCGGAAGAGGAATCAAACAGCACAACATAAGGTAGGGCTGCTTCTCTGAGTTACCCGGATGTCATCATGATAGGGGCGGGGTTTTGTATATACAAACTATCTGATCAATGATTGGTCGGTCATGCCCAAGCGCCACCTATCTTATGACGTCATCCGGGTACTTCAACGCAGCAACCCTACCTTATGTTCTCCTGTTTGGACCGTCTTCCGCCACAGTCGCATTCCAGCAGTTGACCGAGCTTATTAAAGAGTCAACATTCACATGAATGAGCCAACGAGGCCAAGAAAGGCCACCATGAGCTGAAGAGAAACCAAACAGGACATCATAAGGTAGGGTTCCTATGCTGAGCTCCCGGGTGACGTCATGAGGGAGGAGCTCTATAATCCACAAAGTGTCTGTCCAATGATTGGTTATACCTAGGCCCCATCTATCACATGACGTCAGCCGGGTACTTCAACGCAGCAACCCTATCTTATGTTTTCTTTTTTTGACCGTCTTCCGCTCAGAGTCGCATTTCAGCAGGATAAAGCCGTCGTCATTTCACATAAGCCAGCGAGTTCAAACAAGGCAACAGTGAGAGGAAGAGGAAGCGAACAGTACAACATAAGGTAGGGTTGCTACTCTGAGTTACCCGAATGACATCATGATAAGGGCGTGGTTTTGTATATATATAAACTATCCGATCAATGATTGGTCGGTCATGCCCAGGCACCACCTATCAGATGACGTCATCCAGATACTTCAACACACCAACCCTACCTTATGTTCTGCTTGGACCGTGTTCCGAACAGAGTCGCATTTCAGCAGTTGACCGAGCTTATCAAAGAGTCAACATTCACATGATTGAGCCAGTTAGGCCAATTAAGGCCACAGTGATCGGAAGAGAAACCAAACAAGATTTCATAAGGTAGAGCATGACCAATCGATTGGTCAGATGGTTTATAGGTACAAAATCCCGCCCTTCTCATGACATCACCCGGGAGCTCAGAGAAGTAACCCTACCTTATGATGTGCTGTTTGGTTTCTCTTCCGCTCACGGTGGCCTTTCTTGGCCTCGTTGGCTCGATCATACATGTGAATGTCGACTCTTTAATAAGCTCGGCCTATTACTGTAATGCGACTATGGGCGGAAGACGGTCGAAAAAGGAGAATATAAGGTAGGGTTGGTGTGTTGAAGTATTCGGATGACGTCATCTGATAGGTGGGGATTGGAATTGACCGACCAATCATTGATCATATAGTTTATGGGTTCCGAACCCCGCCTTTCTCATGACGTCACCCGGGTACCTCAGAGTAGCAACCCTACCTTATGATGTCCTGTTTGATTCCTCTTCCGCTCACGGTTGCCTTACTTGGCCTCATTGGCTCAATCATGTGAATGTTGACTATTTGATAAGCTCGGTCAACTGATGAAATGCGACTCTGGGCGGAAGACGGTACAATTAGAAGAACATAACTAGGGTTGCTACAATGAAGTAGTCAGCTGACGTCATCTGATAGGTGGGGTTTGGAACTTCCCGACCAATCATTGATCAGACAATTTATGTGTTCAAAGCCCAGCTCTTCTCATGACGTCACCCGGGAACTCAGAGTAGCAACCCTACCTTATGATGTCCTGTTTGGTTTCTCCTCCGCTCAAGGTGGCCTTTCTTGGCCTCGTTGGCTCGCTCATACATGTGAATGTCGACTCTTTAATAAGCTCGGTCAACTACTGCAATGCGACTATGGGCGGAAGACGGTCCAAACAGGACATAAGGATGACGTCACATGATAGGTGGCTCTTGGGTATGATCGACGAATTATTGATCAGATGTTTTGTGGGTTCAGAGCCCCGCCCTTCTCATGACATCATCCGGGAGCTCAGAGGAGCAACCCTACCTTATGATGTACTGTTTGGTTTCTCCTCCGCTCAAGGTGGCCTTTCTTGGCCTCGTTGGCTCGCTCATACATGTGAATGTCGACTCTTTAATAAGCTCGGTCAACTACTGCAATGCGACTATGGGCGGAAGACGGTAAAAAAAGGAGAACATAAGGTAGGGTTGGTGTGTTGAAGTATTCGGATGACCTCATCTGATAGGTGGTGTTTGGGACTTACCGACCAATCATTGATCATATAATTTATGTGTTCAAAGCCCAGCTCTTCTCATGACGTCACCCGGGAGCTCAGAGTAGCAACCCGACCTTATGATGTCCTTTCTCGGCCTCGCTGGCTCATTCATGTGAATGTTGACTCTTTAATAAGCTCGGTCAACTGCTAAAATGCGACTCTGGGCGGAAGACGGTCTTCATAGGAGAACATAAGGTAGGGTTGCTGCGTTGAATTAGCCGGATGACGTCATCTGATAGGTGGGGATTGGAATTGACCGACCAATCATTGATCAGATAATTTACGGGTTCCGAGCCCCGCCTTTCTCATGACGTCACCCGGGTACCTCAGAGTAGCAACCCTACCTTATGTTGTGCTGTTTGATTCCTCTTTCGCTCACGGTAGCCTTGTTTGGCCTCGCTGGATTATGTGAAATGAAGGCGCCTTTATCCTGCTGAAATGCGACTCTGAGCGGAAGACGGTCTAATCAGGAGAACATAAGATGGGGTTGCTGCGCTGAAGTACCCGGCTGACGTCATCTGATAGGCGGGGCCTGGGTATATCCAATCATTGGACACATACTATGTGGATTACAGAGCTCCACCTTCATGACGTCACCCGGGAACTGAGAGTAGCAACCCTACCTTATGATGTCCTGTTTGGTTTCTCTTCCTCTCACGGTGGTCTTTATTGGCCGCATTGGCTGAATCATGTGAATGTTGACTCTTTGATAAGCTCGGTCAACTGCTGAAATGCGACTCTGGGCGGAGGACGGTACAAATAGGAGAACATAAGGTGGGTTTCTCTACTGAAGTCGCCGGATGACGTCGTTTCATAGGTGGGGCATAGGCATGACCAATCATTGGTCAGATGCCTAATAGGTACAAAATCCCGCCCTTCTCATGACGTCACTCGGGCAACTCAGAGAAGCAACCCTACCTTATGTTGTGCTG
>NC_092283.1:1890468-1938130 GCF_036320965.1 Panulirus ornatus
CGTGACACATTGGTATAAACATCAAACCCTAGGTACTGTCACGTTAAAGTACTGTTTCGCCTCTAAAAGAAATACAAAATCAAAACTCATAAGAAAATGTGTGATCAAGTTATCTCTGTTAAAACTTATCTCTCAAGCCAGCAATGTTCCATGAACAAAGTTTCACTACCTTATTTTGTCGTGTTACTGGAAAAACTTTGAAGAGAATCAGTCGATGACAACTCCATCCCTCAGCAGGACTCTGTTTTTCCAGTCGTAACTGAGGTTCGAAGCAGCGTTGCACGGTTTCTGTTTCTGTTCCTTCTCTCGCATCCTTAGTTCAGCTTGTTCTTTTCGAATCGCCGGGTGAGTATCCTTTTTCAGATAGATTCTTGCCATTGTTGTTCCAGCTTCTTTCAGGTTTTTCGCTGGTCTGTTGTCACGCTCTCTCTGGTTGTTTACTCTCAGTAGTATTGGCCGTTTCTTCTCATCATTCTCCTTGCCCAGTCGCTTTATTTCCCATTCAGTCATGTCAAGATTTTCTGTGTATCCAGCAGCGTCAAGGATTGTCTTCACTTTCTCATGATCCGACGTCCCCATCTCATCAGCTTCTTCCTTCACACTGAGGACTACGATGTTCTGGCCTCTCTCCCTGCTATCCATGGATTCCAGGAAGAGTTGTTGTCCATGGGTTATTGTGGATGCATCATTCAGTCGTGTAGTTAGCAACTCCACTTCTTTCTTGACTTGTTTCATTTCTCGTATTTCTTCTCGAAGGTCTTTTATTTCTTCCAGCAAGATTGAGTTTCCAGGCTCTTCTTGTCTCTTGACACTCAAAAGTGTGTTAAGGGCAGTTTTTAGTTGGGGGTTCGTCATATTTGTAATCTGGCTTGCTGCCAAATTCATGACTATATCAACATTCTCATACTCTGCCATCTTTAGCGCCTCGCACGGCGTCTCCGTTTCCTGGGCAACTGTGACGTCACGCCTCTAATGCGCATGCGCAGGATTTGGCTCACGGGTCGAGGGAGTGGTTAGCCCAGTGATAAAAATGTTCACTGGCTTATAATGGCAAAGTCCAACACTCCACTACTTCCAGCTTCAATCAGTTACAAGCCCGTCATCCGGGTACTTCTAAAAACCAACCCTTCTTATGTTCTGTTTGGACCGACTTCTAGAGTCGCATTTCAGCAGTTGCCCGAGCTTTTATTTATCATTGTTACCATAAGGAGTCTTCTAGCCAGCGAGGCCAAGAAAGGCCTCCGTGAGCGGAAGAGAAAACAAACAGGACATCATAAGGTAAGGTTGCTACTCTGAGCTCCCGGGTGACGTTATGGGCGGAGCTCTGTAATTAACAAAATAACTGTCCAATGATTGGTTATATCCAGGCCCCACCTATCAGATGACGTCAGCCGGCTACTTGAACGCAGCAACCCTACATTATGTTCTCCTGCTTGGACCATCTTCCGCACAGAGTCGCATTTCAGCAGTTGACCGAGCTTATTAAGGAGTCAACATTCACATGAATGAGCTAGCGAGGCCAAGAAAGGCCAACGTGAGCGGAAGAGAAACCAAACAGGACATCATAAGGTAGGGTTGCTACTCTGAGCTCCCGGGTGATGTCATGAGAAGGTCGGGGCTCTGAACCCAAAAATTATCTGATCAATGATTGGTCGGTCAATCCCAAACCCCACCTATCAGATGACGTCAATCAGCTACTTCAACAAAACAACCCCACCTTATATTCTCCTGTTTGGACCGACATCCGCTAAGAATGCCCCGTCTTTTTTACCATAAAGTGAAGTCATTCAAATGAGCCAACGAGGCCTAAGAAAGGCCTTCGTGAGCGTAAGTGGAACCAAATAGCACAACGTAAGGTAGGGTTGCTGCGCAGAGCGATCGGGTGACGTCAGAAGAAGGGCGGGGCTCTGAACCCACAAAATATTTGCCCAAAGATTTGGTCGGTCATGCCCAGGCACCGCCTATCAGATGACGTCAGCCGGGTACTTTACAGCAGCAACCCTATCTTATGTTCTCCTGTTTGGACCGTCATCCGCTCAGAGTTGGGTTTCAGCAGTTAACCGAGTTTATTAGAGTCAACATTCACATGAATGAGTCAGCGAGGCCAAGAAAGACGACCGAGTGGAAGACGACATCAAACAGGACATCAAAAGGTAGGATTGCTATTCTGAGCTCCCGGGTGACATCATGAGGGTGGAGTTCTGTAACCCACAAAGTATCTGTCCAATGATTAGTTATACCTAGGCCCCGTCTATCAGATGACGACAGCAGGGTACTTCAACGCAGTAACCCAATTTATGTTTTCCTTTTTGGACCGTCTTCCGCTCAGAGTCGCATTTCAGCAGGATAAAGCCGTCCTCATATCACATAAGCCAGCGAGATTCAAACAAGCGCACAGTGAACGGAAGAGGAACCGAACAGCACAACATAATGTAGGGTTGCCACTCTGAGCTACCCGAATGAAGTCATGAGAATGGCGGGTCTCTGAACCCACAAATTATTTGACCCCGTGAGCGAAAGAGGAATCAAACAGCACAAAATGAGGGGTGAGTTATGACCCACACCGCCGTCGCCAACCTGTGTACTACACACCACCAGCTGCAACGATGGCCGCTATCCACCCCACCACCTGAATCTCAGCCACAACACCCTACCCCCACACACCACTCCGCCCACAATGAGTAGTATCACCCCCACAGCCAGGCCTCAACCCCCTGTTTACCAAATCATTCTCCCTAACCATCTCACTTTGCACACCACCTCGACCAAAACACCCTATATCTGCCACTCTATCATCAAACCCATTTAACATACCTTCAAAATACTCACTCCATCTCCTTCTCACAACATAAACAGATGAAGAAAGGCCACTTCCACTCACATCCATTCTCTAGCTGTCATATGTAATGCACCAAAACCACAGCTCCCTATCTGCAGCCAGGCCCTACAGACCTTTCCATGGTTCAATCCATTGACAGCATGTTGACCCCAGTATACCAGAGTGTTCCAATTTACTTCAGTCATAATACTGATAATAATGATAATGATGATTATAATAATGATAGTGATAATGATTTTTCTTTTCATACATGGTTGCCTTTTCCTGCTTGGGTGAGGTAGTCTCAAGAACAGATGACAGAGCTGAGCCTCAGAGCAAAAATTCCTCGTGAGTTACCCGAATGACGTCATCATAAGGGCGGGGTTTTGTATATACAAACTATCTGATCAATGATTGGTTTGTCATGCCCAAGCGCCACTTATCAGATGACGTCAGCCGGGTACTTCAACACAGCAACCCTATCCTATGTTTTCTTTTTTTGGTCCGTCTTCCGCTCAGAGTCGCATTTCAGCAGGATAAAGCCGTCGTCATATCACAATAGCCAGCGAGGTCAAACAATGCCACCGTGATCGAAAGTGGAACTAAACAGCACAACATAAGGTAGGTTCTACTCTGAGTTACCTGGGTGACGTCATGAGAAAGGCGGGGTTTTGAACCCACAACTTATCTGATGAATGATTGGTCGGTAAGTACCAAGCATCACCTATCAGAAAACGTCATCCAGGTACTTCAACAAACCAAAACTATCTTATGTTTTGTTTAGACCGTCTCCTGCTCAGAGTCGCATTTCAGCAGTTGACCCTGTTTTTTTATTATCATTATTACCATAAGGAGTCTTCTAGCCAGCGAGGTCAAGAAATGCCTCCGTGAGAGGAAGAGGAATTAAACAGCACAACATAAGGTAGGGTTGCTTCTATGAGTTACGCAGATGACGTCATGATAAGGGCGGGGTTTTGTATATACAAACCATCTGATCAATGATTGGTTTGTCATGCCCAAGCGCCACCTATCATATGACGTCATCCGGGTACTTCAATGCGGCAACCCTACCTTATGTTCTCCTGTTTTCACCGTCAGCCGCTCAGACTGCCCCGTCTCTTTTACCACACACCGTCGTCATTCAAATGAGCCAGCGAGGCCAGGAAAGGCCTCCGTGAGCGGAAGAGGAACTAAACAGCAAAACATAAGGTAAGGTTGCTACTCTGATTTGAACGAGGGACGTCATGAGAAGGGCGGGATTTTGTACCAATAAACCATCTGACCAATGATTGGTCATGTCCAAGCCCCACCTATCAGACGACGTCATCCGGCTACTTCAACGCAGGAACCCTACCTTACGTTCTCCTGTTTGGACCATCTTCCGCCCATAGTCGCATTTCAGCAGTTGACCGAGCTTATTAAAGAGACGACATTCACAGGAATGAGCCAGCGAGGCCAAGAAAGGCGACGTAAGGGGGAGAGAAACCAAACAGAACATCATAAGGTAGGGTTGCTACTCTGAGCTCCCGGGTGACGTCAAGAGAAGGTCGGGGCTCTGAACCCACAAATAATCTGATCAATGATTGGTCAGTCAATCCCAAACCCCACCTATCAGATGACGTCAGCCGACAACTTCAACGCAGCAACCCTACCTTATTTTCTCCTGTTTGGACCGTCATCCGCTCAGAGTACACCGTTTCATTTACCGTATAGCGTCGTCGTTAAAATGAGCCAGCGAGCCCTAAGAAAGGCCTCCTTGAGCGGAAGAGGAACCAAATAGCACAACGTAAGGTAGGGTTGCTGCGTTGAGCTACCGGGTGAAGTCATGAGAAGGGCGGGGCTCTGAACCCACAAAATATCTGCCCAAAGATTTGGTCGGTCATGCCCAGGCCCCGCCTATCAGATGACGTCAGCCGGGTACTTCATAGCAGCTACCCTATCTTATGTTTTCCTTTATGGAGCGTCTTCCGCTCGGAGGCGCATTTCAGCAGTTGACCGAGCTTATTAAAGAGTCAACATTCACATGAATGAACCAGCAATGATTGATTGGTTATGCCCAGGCCCCGCCTATCAGATGACGTCAGCCAGGTACTTCAACGCAGTCGTCATTTCACATTACCCAGCGAGGTCAAACAAGGCCACCGTGAGCGGAAGAGGAACCAAACAGCACATCATAAGGTAGGGTTACTACTCTGAGGTACCCGAGTGACGTCATGAGAAGGGCGGGACTCTGCACCCACAAATTATCTGATCAATGATTGGTCGGTAAGTTACTTACTTCAACGTACACAATATATATATACATACACAGATATATACATATATACACATGTACATAATTTATACTTGCTGCCTTTATTCATTCCTGTTGCCGCCCCGCCAGTTAGTTTAGTTTAGTTTATTGACAAAATAACATTTGAACATCTACATTATACATAACTGTATAAGGCACATACATAATGATATAGGTAATACTTAAACACACCAAATATTTTGTCTAGTTGATATACATTCAAGAGGGCCTATCAACCATTAAATGATTATACCTCCCTAGTACTTCATGTACATATTTGCACAGTTCAGCCAAGAACACCTTTTCACTCAAGAGTGCACCTATACTAGCAAAGTTTAACATAGGGTATCTATGTCGGTAATCTTCTGATATGGAGCATGAAATTAGCACATGGTTCTCCGTTTGTATGGACACATTATCACAGTAGCAAGTCCTGATAGGAGCTGGTGTATGGTTCCATCTGCCTGTCTCTACTCTTAATTATCTGACATAAGTCTGATTCGTGTGAGAGACTCTCGATGATAGTCTGGGATATATTTAGTTGAGATAAATATCATGAATATTCAAGTAAGGGTTTAGCTCTGTAACATAGGTATTCAACTTGGTTGCTGTTGGTGCTTTATTTTCTACATAGTCCCTAATCTTACCAATAGGCTGGTCATCCCATAAAACTCTTAAATTTATATATCCAGGCGTATTATGGCTCCTACATAGGTCAAAAACAAAGGTAAATGGTTCTTCATAATCAGTTCTTTCACTATTTGACATTAGGAATGTTTTTTCCTTCTTCTCTAAAATGTAATCAAAAGGTGGTATACCTGTTTCTACCAACCATAGATTTACACTGGTATTCTTCCTTACCCCTAGCAAGCACGTAATTAATCTATTACATTGCTTCTCTATGCTTTTTACATTATTTGTAAGCCATGATTCCGAGCTATATGAAAGTGACGATATGACAGCTCCATCAAAAACTTTTTTCTTACAAATGTATGGCATTCGTGAATTGGCTGCACAAAAAATGGAAAACTTGTTAACAATAGCTTCACTCTGTACTTCATGCTTAGCCATCACATCCTTCATCTTTCCCGAGTCTGTAAACGACGCTCCTAAATAAACGTATTGTTCAGTGTATTGTACCCTAGTGTTACCTACCATACCATACCATACCATACCATACCATATTTATCGCAGTATTGACATAAAACGCGAAGTTTCCTTCAACATGTATCTCTACTGGTTGCCAAGATAACACCATTAATAGCAAGACATGCAGTCCTCCTAAAAAACCATCTGCAGCAACTGCCATCTTCAGCATGTTCACAAAGCGGTCTATATATATAATAAACAGTAAACAGCTAGTTGGAGCTCCTTGACGGACTCCAACTGTAGTGGTAACAGCAGCAATTTTCAAGAGTTGTTTTGTACACCTATACATTGCTTGAATAGCTAATAACATTCGTCTTCCACATCCATGACTCTTTAATACTTCTACCATCTTATTTCTTGGGACCCTATCGTAACCCTTACTAAAATCTATAAACAATACATATAATTTAACATTTCTAAATACTGCGAAGTCACATAGCAATCGTAACGACAATATTTGTTCAACGCAGCTCCTTTTCTTCTGCGCTCCAGCCTGGCACTTATTGTTGATGTTACACCATAAAGGTAGTCTGTTATATATTAGTGTGTCATAAATTTTTGCTAACGTGTCCATTATAGAAATCCTCTATAGTTTCACATACCATTCGGTTCCCAGTTTTGAAAATGAACACTAATTTTGAGTAGCACCATATGACTGGACACTTCATATTCATGAAAACAACATTAAAAAGAATCAGAAAGAATGATAACCATAGCTCAGGGAGCATCTGTACAATCCCAGGACATATACCATTATAACTTTTGTTTTTGTTTATACCATTAACAGACTCCATAAACTCCTGTGTAGAAAATGGATCATCAAGCACCGGAATGTAGGGCACACTATTTTCTAGTACCACCTCCTCGATACTTGGGGTGTCCATTGGGTTCAATAGCTTTTCTACATGTTCTTTAAAGTTACAGTCACTCGGTCTTTCTTCATTTCCCACCTCTAACGATCCTTTCCAATTAATTGATTTCCACAACAGGTTATTGTCCTGTGACTGCAGTATTCTTGACCACGTTGGCTTTCCTGCGTCCTAGTCACCTGACGCGTTTTCTGTTTCTCTCGTTCACCTCGTAGCTGCCTCTATGATAATGTCATATCCCATATTTAAGCCTTCATCGATATCACTGTCCTGCCTCAAAGTAGGGGGTTCCACTTGTTTAATCTTCCTATGAATTCTTCCTGATTAACTCTTTGATAGCTAGCTGATTTGGTAGGTTTATAGACATAGGCTGGTGCCTTGGGCTGATAACTTTGTCCCAAGGTATCTGCTCTTTCTACCAAATCCTTGACCGAGATCACTTTTCCTTTATTAATACCCAAGGCAATGGATAATGGGGCATGGTCTGATCCTCGTACATTTTAGTGCACTAGTAACTCCCTGATCTTATCTAAACAAGTCACTTTACATAGGCATAAATCAATTTCTGACAGCCATGTATCACGGCGTTTAAAGGATAAATTTCCGTTGAAATGTTCACTTCCATACAAAAGGTTATTCACTATTACCAAATCATTATACTGACATATATTAACAAGAGTTTTACCATGATTATTCACGGCCCTGTCCTTCACATCGTCATACTGATACACACATCCTGCCTCATCAACCAAGTGAGACTGGCCGACTCTACCGTTAAAGTCACCCATGATGATGACGTCGCCAGGGCTGACAGTGTGGCTCGCCAAGGCTCTGTGTTGCACTGAGCTAAACTATGTTGAATCACTTGGGGGAACATACACACCACCTATTTTCTGGTATGACCACCACGACATGGTTATAAATATTTGCCCCTCACTGTCTGTATCCACGTTTAAGATGTCGTCCGTTAGTTTACATTTGACTAACATAACCACTCCTCCTCGGTGCTGACCTACTCGTGAAACATTGGTATAAACATCAAACCCTGGTACTGTCACGTTAAAGTACTGTTTCTCCTCTAAAAGAAATACAATCTCAAAACTCATAAGAAAATATGTGATCAAGTTATCTTGTAACTTATCTCTCAAGCCAGCAATGTTCCATGAACAAAGTTTCACTACCTTATTTTGTCGTGTTACTGGAAAAACTTTGGAGAGAATCGATCGATGACAACTCCATCCCTCAGCAGGACTCTGTTCTTCTAGTCGTAACTGATGGTCGAAGCAGCGTTGCACGGTTTCTGTTTCTGTTCCTTCTCTCGCATCCTTAGTCGAGCTTGTTCTTTTCGAATCGCCGGGTGAGTATCCTTTTTCAAATAGATTCTTGCCATTGGTGTTCCAGCTTCTTTCATGTTTTTCGCTGGTCTGTTGTCACGCTCTCTCTGGTTGTTTACTCTCAGTAGTATTGGCCGTTTCTTCTCATCATTCTCCTTGCCCAGTCGCTTTATTTCCCATTCAGTCATGTCAAGATTTCCTGTGTATCCAGCAGCGTCCAGGATTGTCTTCACTTTCTCATCATCCGACGTCCCCATCTCATCAGCTTCTTCCTTCACACTGAGGACTACGATGTTCTGGCCTCTCTCCCTGCTATCCATGGATTCCAGGAAGAGTTGTTGTCCATGGATTATTGTGGATGCATCGTCCAGTCGTGTAGTTAGCAACTCCACTTCTTTCTTGACTTGTTTCATTTCTCGTATTTCTTCTCGAAGGTCTTTTATTTCTTCCAGCAAGATTGAGTTTCCAGGCTCTTCTTGTCTCTTGACACTCAAAAGTGTGTTAAGGGCAGTTTTTAGTTGGGGGTTCGTCATTTTTGTAATCTGGCTTGCTGCCAAATTCATGACTATATCAACATTCTCATACTCTGCCATCTTTAGCGCCTCGCACGGCGTCTCCGTTTCCTTAGCAACTGTGACGTCACGCCTCTAATGCGCATGCGCAGGATTTGGCTCACGGGTCGAGGGAGTGGTTAGCCCAGTGATCAAAATGTTCACTGGCTTATAATGGCAAAGTCCAACACTCCACTACTTCCAGCTTCAATCAGTTACAAGCCCGTCATCCGGGTACTTCTGAAAACCAACCCTATCTTATGTTCTGTTTGGACCGACTTCTAGAGTCGCATTTCAGCAGTTGCCCGAGCTTTTATTTATCATTGTTACCATAAGGAGTCTTCTAGCCAGCGAGGCCAAGAAAGGCCTCCGTGAGCGGAAGAGAAATCAAACAGCACAAGATAAGGTAGGGTTGCTACTCTGAGTTCCCCGAGCGACGTCATGAGAAGGGCGGGATTTTGTACCTATAAACCATCTGACGTCATCCGGCTACTTCAACGCAGGAACCCTACCTTATGTTCCCAGTTTGGACCGTCTTCCGCCCAGAGTCGCACCTCATCGGTTGGCCGAGCTTATTAAAGAGTCAACATTCATATGAATGAGCCAGCGAGGCCAAGAAAGGCAACCGTGAGCGGAAGAGAAAACAAACAGGACATCATAAGGTAGGGTTGCTACTCTGAGCTCCCGGGTGATGTCATGAGAAAGTCGGGGCTCTGAACCCACAAATCATCTGATCAATGATTGGTCGGTCAATCCCAAACCCCACCTATCAGATGACGTCAACCAGCTATTTCAACAAAGCAAAACTACCTTATATTCTCCTGTTTGGACCGTCATCCGCTCAGAATGCCCCGTCTTTTTTACCATAAAGTGAAGTCATTCAAATGAGCCAACGAGGCCTAAGAAAGGCCTTCGTGAGCGTAAGAGGAACCAAATAGCACAACGTAAGGTAGGGTTGCTGCGCAGAGCGATCGGGTGACGTCATGAGAAGGGCGGGGCTCTGAACCCACAAAAATTTGCCCAAAGATTTGGTCGGTGATGCCCAGGCACCGCCTATCAGAAGACGTCAGCCGGGTACTTCATAGCAGCAACCCTATCTTATGTTCTCCTGTTTGGACCGTCATCCGCTCAGAGTTGGGTTTCAGCAATTGACCGAGTTTATTAGAGTCAACATTCACATGAATGAGTCAGCGAGGCCAAGAAAGACGACCGAGTGGAAGAGGACATCAAACAGGACATCATAAGGTAGGGTTGCTATTCTGAGCTCCCGGGTGACATCATGAGGGTGGAGTTCTGTAACCCACAAAGTATCTCTCCAATGATTAGTTATACCTAGGCCCCGTCTATCAGATGACGACAGCAGGGTACTTCAACGCAGTAACCCAATTTATGTTTTCCTTTTTGGTCTTCCGCTCAGAGTCGCATTTCAGCAGGATAAAGCCGTACTCATATCACATAAGCCAGCGAGATTGAAACAAGAGCACAGTGAACGGAAGAGGAACCGAACAGCAACCCATAATGTAGGATTGCCACTCTGAGCTACCCGAATGAAGTCATGAGAAGGCCGGGCTCTGAACCCACAAATTATTTGACCCCGTGAGCGAAAGAGGAATCAAACAGCACAACATGAGGGGTGAGTTATGACCCACACCGCAGTCGCCAACCTGTGTACTACACACCACCAGCTGCAACGATGGCCGCTATCCACCCCACCACCTGAATCTCAGCCACAACACCCTACCCCCACACACCACTCCGCCCACAATCAGTAGTATCAACCCCACAGACAGGCCTCAACCCCCTGTTTACCAAATCATTCTCCCTAACCATCTCACTTTGCACACCACCTCGACCAAAACACCCTATATCTGCCACTCTATCATCAAACCCATTTAACATACCTTCAAAATACTCACTCCATCTCCTTCTCACAACATAAACAGATGAAGAAAGGCCACTTCCACTCACATCCATTCTCTAGCTGTCATATGTAATGCACCAAAACCACAGCTCCCTATCTGCAGCCAGGCCCCACAGACCTTTCCATGGTTCAATCCATTGACAGCACGTTGACCCCAGTATACCAGAGTGTTCCAATTTACTTCAGTCATAATACTAATAATAATGATAATGATAATTATAATAATGATAATGATAATGATTTTTCTTTTCATACATGGTTGCCTTTTCCCGCTTGGGTGAGGTAGTCTCAAGAACAGATGACAGAGCTGAGCCTCAGAGCAAAAATTCCTCTGAGTTACCCGAATGACGTCATGATAAGGGCGGGGTTTTGTATATACAAACTATCTAATCAATGATTGGTCGGTCATGCCCAAGCGCCACTTATCAGATGACGTCAGCCGGGTACTTCAACAGAGCAACCCTATCCTATGTTTTCTTTTTTTGGTCCGTCTTCCGCTCAGAGTCGCATTTCAGCAGGATAAAGCCGTCGTCATATCACAATAGCCAGCGAGGTCAAACAATGCCACCGTGATCGAAAGAGGAACTAAACAGCACAACATAAGGTAGGTTCTACTCTGAGTTACCTGGGTGACGTCATGAGAAAGGCGGGGTTTTGAACCCATAACTTATCTGATCAATGATTGGTCGGTAAGTACCAAGCCCAACCTATCAGAAAACGTCATCCAGGTACTTCAACAAACCAAAACTATCTTATGTTTTGTTTAGACCGTCTCCTGCTCAGAGTCGCATTTCAGCAGTTGACCCTGTTTTTTTATTATCATTATTACCATAAGGAGTCTTCTAGCCAGTGAGGTCAAGAAAGGCCTCCGTGAGAGGAAGAGGAATCAAACAGCACAACATAAGGTAGGGTTGCTTCTATGAGTTACGCAGATGACGTCATGATAAGGGCGGGGTTTTGTATATACAAACCATCTGATCAATGATTGGTTTGTCATGCCCAAGCGCCACCTATCATATGACGTAATCCGGGTACTTCAATGCAGCAACCCTACCTTATGTTCTCCTGTTTTCACCGTCAGATGCTCAGACTGCCCCGTCTCTTTTACCACAAACCGTCGTCATTCAAATGAGCCAGCGAGGCCAGGAAAGGCCTCCGTGAGAGAAAGAGGAACTAAACAGCACAACATAAGGTAAGGTTGCTACTCTGAGTTGCCCGAGTGACGTCATGAGAAGGGCAGGATTCTGTACCAATAAACTATCTGACCAATGATTGGTCATGTCCAAGCCCCACCTATCAGACGACATCATCCGGCTACTTCAACGCAGGAACCCTACCTTACGTTCTCCTGTTTGGACCATCTTCCGCCGATAGTCGCATTTCAGCAGGTGACCGAGCTTATTAAAGAGACGACATTCACAAGAATGAGCCAGCGAGGCCAAGAAAGGCGAAGCAAGGGAGAGAGAAACCAAACAGCACATCATAAGGTAGGGTTGCTACTCTGAGCTCCCGGGTGACGTCATGAGAAGGTCGGGGCTCTGAACCCACAAATAATCTGATCAATGATTGGTCGGTCAATCCCAAACCCCACCTATCATATGACGTCAGTCGACAACTTCAACGCAGCAACCCTACCTTATTTTCTCCTGTTTGGACTGACATCCGCTCAGAGTACCCCGTTTCATTTACCGTATAGTGTCGTCGTTAAAATGAGCCAGCGAGCCCTAAGAAAGGCCTCCTTGAGCGGAAGAGGAACCAAATAGCACATCGTAAGGTAGGGTTGCTGCGTTGAGCTACCGGGTGACGTCATGAGAAGGGCGGGGCTCTGAACCCACAAAATATCTGCCCAAAGATTTGGTCTGTCATGCCCAGGCCCCGCCTATCAGATGACGTCAGCCGGGTACTTCAACGCAGCAACCCTATCTTATGTTTTCCTTTTTGGACCATCTTCCGCTCAGAGGCGCATTTCAGCAGTTGACCGAGCTTATTCAAGAGTCAACATTCACATGAATGAACCAGCAATGATTGATTGGTTATGCCCTGGCCCCGCCTATCAGATGACGTCAGCCGGGTACTTCAACGCAGCAACCCTGTCTTACGTTTTCCTTTTTGGACCGTCTTCCGCTCAGAGGCGCATTTGAGCAGGATAAATCCATCGTCATTTCACATTAGCCAGCGAGGTCAAACAAGGCCACCATGAGCGGAAGAGGAACCAAACAGGACATCATAAGGTAGGGTTGCTACTCTGAGCTATCCGAGTGACGTCATGAGAAGGGCGGGGCTCTGCACCCACAAATTATCTGATCAATGATTGGTCGGTAAGTTACTTACTTCAATGTACACAATATATATACATACACAGATATATACATATATACACATGTACATAATTTATACTTGCTGCCTTTATTCATTCCTGTTGCCACCCCGCCAGTTAGATAGTTTAGTTTATTGACAAAATAACATTTGAACATCTACATTATACATAACTCTATAAGGCACATACATAATGATATAGGTAATACTTAAACACACCAAATATTTTGTCTAGTTAATATGCATTCAAGCGGGCCTATCAACCATTAAATGATTATACCTCCCTAGTACTTCATGTACATATTTGCACAGTTCAGCCAAGAACACCTTTTCAATCAAGAGTGCACCTATACTAGCAAAGTTTAACATAGGGTATCTATGTCGGCAATCTTCTGATATGGAGCATGAAATTAGCACATGGTTTTCCGTTTGTATGGACACATTATCACAGTAGCAAGTCCTGAGAGGAGCTGGTGTATGGTTCCATCTGCCTGTCTCTACTCTTAATTATCTGACATAAGTCTGATTCGTGTGAGAGACTCTCGATGATAATCTGGGATATATTTAGTTGTGAGATAAATATCATGAATATTCAAGTAAGGGTTTAGCTCTGTAACATAGGTATTCAACTTGGTTGCTGTTGGTGCTTTATTTTCTACATAGTCCCTAATCTTACCAATAGGCTGGTCATCCCATAAAACTCTTAAATTTATATATCCAGGCGTATTATGGCTCCTACATAGGTGAAAAACAAAGGTAAATGGTTCTTCATAATTAGTTCTTTCACTATTTGACATTAGGAATGTTTTTTTTCTTCTTCTCTAAAATGTAATCAAAAGGTGGTATACCTGTTTCTACCAACCATAGATTTACACTGGTATTCTTCCTTACCCCTAGCAGGCACGTAATTAATTTATTACATTGCTTCTCTATGCTTTTTACATTATTTGTAAGCCATGATTCCGAGCTATATGAAAGTGACGACATGACAGCTCCATCAAAAACTTTTTTCTTACAAATGTATGGCATTCGTGAATTGGCTGCACAAAATATGGAAAACTTGTTAACAATAGCTTCACTCTGTACTTCATGCTTAGCCATCACATCCTTCATCTTTCCCGAGTCTGTAAACCACGCTCCTAAATAAACGTATTGTTCAGTGTATTGTACCCTAGTGTTACCTATCACTAAGTCTTTTTTATCCTGTTTCCCTCCGTTAAGGACAAAAAACTTAGTCTTCTTCTCAGTAATGACCATGCCATTTATCGCAGTATTGACATAAAACGCGAAGTTTCCTTCAACATGTATCTCTACTGGTTGCCAAGATAACAGCATCATCCATTAATAGCAAGACATGCAGTCCTCCTAAAAAACCATCTGCAGCAACTGCCATCTTCAGCATGTTCACAAAGCGGTCTATATATATAATAAACAGTAAACAGCTAGTTGGAGCTCCTTGACGGACTCCAACTGTAGTGGTAACAGCAGCAGTTTTCAAGAGTTGTTTTGTACACCTATACATTGCTTGAATAGCTAATAACATTCGTCTTCCACATCCATGACTCTTTAATACCTCTATCATCTTATTTCTTGGGACCCTATCGTAAGCCTTACTAAAATCTATAAACAATACATAGCAATCATAACGACAATATTTGTTCAACGCAGCTCCTTTTCTTCGGCGCTCCAGCCTGTCACTTATTGTTGATGTTACACCATAAAAGTAGTCTGTTATATATTAGTGTGTCATAAATTTTTGCTAACGTGTCCATTATAGAAATCCCTCTATAGTTGTCACATACCATTCGGTTCCCAGTTTTGAAAATGAACACTAATTTTGAGTAGCACCATATGACTGGACACTTCATATTCATGAAAACAACATTAAAAAGAATCAGAAAGAATGATAACCATAGCTCAGGGAGCATCTGTACAATCCCAGGACATATACCATTATAACTTTTGTTTTTGTTTATACCATTAACAGACTCCATAAACTCCTGTGTAGAAAATGGATCATCAAGCACCGTAATGTAGGGCACACTATTTTCTAGTACCACCTCCTCGATACTTGGGGTGTCCATTGGGTTCAATAGCTTTTCTACATGTTCTTTAAAGTTACAGTCACTCGGTCTTTCTTCATTTCCAACCTCTAACGATCCTTTCCAATTAATTCATTTCCACAACAGGTTATTGTCCTCTGACTGCAGTATCCTTGACCATGTTGGCTTTGCTGCGTCCTAGTCACCTGACGCGTTTTCTGTTTCTCTCATTCACCTCGTAGCTGCCTCTTTAATAATGTCATATCCCATATTTAAGCCTTCATCGATATCATTGTCCTGCCTCAAAGTAGGGGGTTCCACTTGTTTAATCTTCCTATGAATTCTTCCTGATTAACTCTTTGATAGCTAGCTGATTTGATAGGTTTATAGACATAGGCTGGTGCCTTGGGCTGATAACTTTGTCCCAAGGTATCTGCTCTTTCTACCAAATCCTTGGCCGAGATCACTTTTCATTTATTAATATCCAAGGCAATGGATAATGGGGCATGGTCTGATCCTCGTACATTTTAGTGCACTAGTAACTCCCTGATTTTATCTAAACAAGTTACTTTATATAGGCATAAATCAATTTCTGACAGCCATGTATCACGGCGTTTAAAGGATAAATTTCCGTTGAAATGTTCACTTCCATACAAAAGGCTATTCACTATTACCAAATCATTATTCTGACATATAATAACAAGAGTTTTACCATGACTATTCACCAAACTGTCCTTCACACCGTCATACTGATACACACATCCTGCCTCATCAACCAAGTGAGGCTGGCCGACTCTACCGTTAAAGTCACCCATGATGATGACGTCGCCAGGGCTGACAGTGTGGCTCGCCAAGGCTCCGTGTTGCACAAAGCTAAAATAATGTGAATCACTTGGGGGAATATACACACCACCTATTTTCTGTTATGACCACCACGACATGGTTATCCATATTTGCCCCTCACTGTCTGTATCCACGTTTAAGATGTCGTCCGTTAGTTTACATTTGACTAACATACCCACACCTCCTCGGTGCTGACCTACTCGTGACACATTGGTATAAACATCAAACCCTGGTACTGTCACGTTAAAGTACTGTTTCGCCTCTAAAAGAAATACAATATCAAAACTCATAAGAAAATATGTGATCAAGTTATCTTGTAACTTATCTCTCTAGCCAGCAATGTTCCATGAACAAAGTTTCACTACCTTATTTTGTCTATTACTGGAAAAACTTTGGAGAGAATCGATCGATGACAACTCCATCCCTAAGCAGGACTCTGTTCTTCCAGTCGTAACTGATGTTCGAAGCAGCGTTGCGCGGTTTCTCTTTCTCTTCCTTCTCTCGCATCCTTAGTCGAGCTTTTTCTTTTCGAATCGCCGGGTGAGTATCCTTTTTCAAATAGATTCTTGCCATTGGTGTTCCAGCTTCTTTCATGTTTTTCGCTGGTCTGTTGTCACGCTCTCTCTGGTTGTTTACTCTCAGTAGTATTGGCCGTTTCTTCTCATCATTCTCCTTGCCCAGTCGCTTTATTTCCCATTCAGTCATGTCAAGATTTCCTGTGTATCCAGCAGCGTCCAGGGTTGTCTTCACTTTCTCATCATCCGACGTCCCCATCTGATCAGCTTCTTCCTTCACACCGAGGACTACGATGTTCTGGCCTCTCTCCCTGCTATCCATGGATTCCAGGAAGAGTTGTTGTCCATGGATTATTGTGGATGCATCGTCCAGTCGTGTAGTTAGCAACTCCACTTCTTTCTTGACTTGTTTCATTTCTCGTATTTCTTCTCGAAGGTCTTTTATTTCTTCCAGCAAGATTGAGTTTCCAGACTCTTCTTGTCTCTTGGCACTCAAAAGTGTGTTAAGGGCAGTTTTTAGTTGGGGGTTCGTCATTTTTGTAATCTGGTTTGCTGCCAAATTCATGACTATATCAACATTCTCGTATTCTGCCATCTTTAGCGCCTCGCACGGCGTCTCCGTTTCCTTAGCAACTGTGACGTCACGCCTCTAATGCGCATGCGCAGGATTTGGCTCACGGGTCGAGGGAGTGGTTAGCCCAGTGATCAAAATGTTCACTGGCTTATAATGGGAAAGTCCAACACGCCACTACTCCCAACTTCAATCAGTTACAAGCCTGTCATCCGGGTACTTCAACAGATCAACCCTACCTTATGTTCTCCTGTTTGGACCGTCTTCCGCACAGAGTCGCATTTCAGCAGTTGACCGAGCTTATTAAAGAGTCCACATTCACATGAACGAGCCAACGAGGCAAAGAAAGGCCACCGTGAGCGGAAGAGAAACCAAACAGTACAACATAAGGTAGGGTTGCTACTCTTACCTACCCGAGTGACGTCATGAGAAGGGCGTGGCTCTGAACCCACAACTTATCTGATCAATGATTGGTCAGTATGTCCCAAGCCCCACCTATCAGAAAACGTCATCCGGGTACTTCAACACAGCAACCCTACCTTATGTTCTCCTGTTTGGACCCGTCTTCCGCTCAGAGTGCCCATTTTTTACCATAAAGTGTCGTCATTCAAATGAACCATCGAGGTTAAGAAAGTCTGAGCTACCATGTGACGTCATGAGAAGGGCGGGGCTCTGAACCCACAAAATATCTGCCCAAAGATTTGGTCGGTCATGCCCAGGCCCCGCCTATCAGATGACGTCAGTCGGGTACTTCATAGCAGCAACCCTATTTTATGTTCTCCTGTTTGGACCGTCATCCCCTCAGAGTTGGGTTTCACCAAGTTGATTGTGCTTATTTTTTTTTTACCATAAACAATTGTCATTTTGCATGAGTAGGCGACGCCAAGAAACGTCTCCGTGAGCGAAAGAGGAACTAAACAGCACAACATAAGGTAAGGTTGGTACTCTGAGTTGCCCGAGTGACGTCATGAGAAGGGCGGGATTTTGTACCTATAAACCATCTGACCAATGATTGGTCATGTCCAAGCCCCACCTATCAGACGACGTCATCCGGCTACTTCAACGCAGGATCCCTACCTTATGTTCTCACATGAATGAGCCAACGAGGCCAAGAAAGGCGGACGTGAGCGGAAGAGAAACCAAACAAGACATCATAAGGTAGGGTTGCTACTCTGAGCTCCCGGGTGACGTCATGAGGGTGGAGCTCTGTAATCCACAAAGTATCTATCCAATAATTGGTTATACCAAGGCCTCGTCTATCAGATGACGGCAGCCGGGTACTTCAACGCAGTAACCCAATTTATGTTTTCCTTTTTGGACCGTCTTCCGCTCAGAGTCACATTTCAGCAGGATAAAGCCGTCCTCATATCGCATAAGCCAGCGAGATTCGAACAAGAGCACAGTGAACGGATGCGGAACTGAACAGCACAACATAATGTAGGGTTGCAACTCAAAGCTACCCGAATGAAGTCATTAGAAGGGCGGGGCTCTCAACCCACAAATTATCTTACCACGTGAGCGAAAGAGGAATCAAACAGCACAACATGAGGGGCGAGTTATGACCCAACCGCCGTCGCCAAGATGTGTGCTACATACCACCAGCTGCAACGATGGCCGCTATCCACCCCACCACCTGAATCTCAGCCACAACACCCTGCCCCCACACACCACTCCGCCCACAATGAGTAGTATCAACCCCACAGCCAGGCCTCAACCCCCTGTTTACCAAATCATTCTCCCTAACCATCTCACTTTGCACACCACCTCAACCAAAACACCCTATATATGCCACTCTATCATCAAAACACATTCAACAGACCTTCAAAATACTCACTCCATCTCCTTCACACATCAGGAACAGATGAAGAAAGGCCACTTCCACTCACATCTATTCTCTAGCTGTCATATGTAATGCACCAAAACCACAGCTCCCTATCTGCAGCCAGGCCCCACAGACCTTTCCATGGTTCATTCCATTGACAACATGTTGACCCCAGTATACCAGAGTGTTCCAATTTACTTCAGTCATAATACTGATAATAATGATAATGATGATTATAATAATGATAATGATAATGATTTTTCTTTTCATACATGGTTGCCTTTTCCCGCTTGGGTGAGGTAGTCTCAAGAACAGATGACATAGCTGAGCCTCAGAGCAAAAATTCCTCTGAGTTACCCGGATGACGTCATGATAAGGGCTCATTCACATGATTGGCTCAATCATGTGAATGTTGACTCTTTGAAAAGCTCGGTCAACTGGTGAAATGCGACTCTGGGCGGAAGACGGTACAAATAGGAAAACATAAGGTGGGTTGCTCTATTGAAGTAGCCGGATGACGTCGTTTCATAGGTGGGGCTTCGACATGACCAATCATTGGTCAGATGCCTTATAGGTACAAAATCCCGCCCTTCTCATGACGTCACTCGCGCATCATAAGGGCAGGGTTTTGTATATAGAAACTATCTGATCAATGATTGGTCTGTCATGCCCAAGCGACACTTATCATATGACGTCATCCGAGTACTTCAACGCAGCAACCCTGCCTTATGTTCTCCTGTTTGGACCGTCTTCCGCTCAGAGTGCCCATTTTTTACCATAAAGTGTCATCATTCAAATGAGCCAGCGAGGTTAAGAAAGTCTGAGCTACCGGGAGACGTCATGAGAAGGGCGGGGCTCTGAACCCACAAAATATCTGCCCAAAGATTTGGTTGGACATTCCCAGGCCCCGCCTATCAGATGACGTCAGCCGGGTACTTCATAGCAGCAACCCTATCTTATGTTCTCCTGTTTGGACCGTCTTCCGCTCAGAGTTGGGTTTCACCAAGTTGATTGTGTTTTTTTTACTATAAACAATTGTCATTTCGCATGAGCAGGCGACACCAAGAAAGGTCTCCGTGAGCGGAAGAGGAACTAAACAGCACAACATAAGGTAAGGTTGCTACTCTGAGTTGCCCGAGTGACGTCATGAGAAGGGCGGGATTTTGTACCTATAAACCATCTGACCAATGATTGGTCATGTCCAAGCCCCACCTATCACATGACGTCATAAGGCTACTTCAACGCAGGAACCCTACCTTATGTTCTCCTGTTTGGAGCGTCTTCCGCACAGAGTCGCATTTCAGAAGTTCAGCTTATTAAAGAGTCAACATTCACATGAATGAGCCAACGAGGCCAAGAAAGGCCACCATGAGAGAAAGAGAAACCAAACAGGACATCATAAGGTAGGGTTGCTATTCTGAGTTCCCGTGTGACGTCATGAGAGCGGAGCTCTATAATCCACAAAGTATCTATCCAATGATTGGTTATACCCAGGTCCCGTCTATCAGATGACTTCAGCTGGGTACTTCAACGCAGTAACCTTATCTTATATTTTCCTTTTTGGACCGTCTTCCGCTCATAGTCGCATTTCAACAGGATAAAACCGCTGTCATTTTCACATAAGCCAGCGAGGTCAAACAAGGCCACCGTGATCGAAAGAGGAACCAAACAGAACAACATAAATTATGGTTGCTACTCTGAGCTACCCGAGAGACTTCATGAGAAGGGCGGGGTTCTGAACCCACAAATTACTTCATCAATGATTGGTCGGTAAGTCCCAAGCCCCACCTATCAGAAAACATCATCCAGGTACTTCAACAAACCAAAACTATCTTATGTTTTGTTTGGACCGTCTTCTGCTCAGAGTCGCAATTCAGCATTTGCCCGAGCTTTTTTCATTATTATTACCATAAGGAGTCTACTAGCCAGCGAGGCCTTGAAAGGCCTACTTGAGCGGAAGAGGAATCAAACAGCACAACATAAGGTAGGGTTGCTTCTCTGAGTTACCCGGATGTCATCATGATAAGGGCGGGGTTTTGTATATACAAACTATCTGATCAATGATTGGTCGGTCATGCCCAAGCGCCACCTATCTTATGACGTCATCCGGGTACTTCAACGCAGCAACCCTACCTTATGTTCTGTTTGGACCGTCTTCCGCCCGCAGTCGCATTCCAGCAGTTGACCGAGCTTATTAAAGAGTGAACATTCACATGAATGAGCCAACGAGGCCAAGAAAGGCCACCATGAGCTGAAGAGAAACCAAACAGGACATCATAAGGTAGGGTTCCTATGCTGAGCTCCCGGGTGACGTCATGAGGGAGGAGCTCTATAATCCACAAAGTGTCTGTCCAATGATTGGTTATACCTAGGCCCCATCTATCACATGACGTCAGCCGGGTACTTCAACGCAGCAACCCTATCTTATGTTTTCTTTTTTTGACCGTCTTCCGCTCAGAGTCGCATTTCAGCAGGATAAAGCCGTCGTCATTTCACATAAGCCAGCGAGTTCAAACAAGGCAACAGTGAGAGGAAGAGGAAGCGAACAGTACAACATAAGGTAGGGTTGCTACTCTGAGTTACCCGAATGACATCATGATAAGGGCGTGGTTTTGTATATATATAAACTATCCGATCAATGATTGGTCGGTCATGCCCAGGCACCACCTATCAGATGACGTCATCCAGATACTTCAACACACCAACCCTACCTTATGTTCTGCTTGGACCGTGTTCCGAACAGAGTCGCATTTCAGCAGTTGACCGAGCTTATCAAAGAGTCAACATTCACATGATTGAGCCAGTTAGGCCAATTAAGGCCACAGTGATCGGAAGAGAAACCAAACAAGATTTCATAAGGTAGGGCATGACCAATCGATTGGTCAGATGGTTTATAGGTACAAAATCCCGCCCTTCTCATGACATCACCCGGGAGCTCAGAGAAGTAACCCTACCTTATGATGTGCTGTTTGGTTTCTCTTCCGCTCACGGTGGCCTTTCTTGGCCTCGTTGGCTCGCTCATACATGTGAATGTCGACTCTTTAATAAGCTCGGCCTATTACTGTAATGCGACTATGGGCGGAAGACGGTCGAAAAAGGAGAATATAAGGTAGGGTTGGTGTGTTGAAGTATTCGGATGACGTCATCTGATAGGTGGGGATTGGAATTGACCGACCAATCATTGATCATATAGTTTATGGGTTCTGAACCCCGCCTTTCTCATGACGTCACCCGGGTACCTCAGAGTAGCAACCCTACCTTATGATGTCCTGTTTGATTCCTCTTCCGCTCACGGTTGCCTTACTTGGCCTCATTGGCTCAATCATGTGAATGTTGACTATTTGATAAGCTCGGTCAACTGATGAAATGCGACTCTGGGCGGAAGACGGTACAATTAGAAGAACATAACTAGGGTTGCTGCAATGAAGTAGTCAGCTGACGTCATCTGATAGGTGGGGTTTGGAACTTCCCGACCAATCATTGATCAGACAATTTATGTGTTCAAAGCCCAGCTCTTCTCATGACGTCACCCGGGAACTCAGAGTAGCAACCCTACCTTATGATGTCCTGTTTGGTTTCTCCTCCGCTCAAGGTGGCCTTTCTTGGCCTCGTTGGCTCGCTCATACATGTGAATGTCGACTCTTTAATAAGCTCGGTCAACTACTGCAATGCGACTATGGGCGGAAGACGGTCCAAACAGGACATAAGGATGACGTCACATGATAGGTGGCTCTTGGGTATGACCGACGAATTATTGATCAGATGTTTTGTGGGTTCAGAGCCCCGCCCTTCTCATGACATCATCCGGGAGCTCAGAGGAGCAACCCTACCTTATGATGTACTGTTTGGTTTCTCCTCCGCTCAAGGTGGCCTTTCTTGGCCTCGTTGGCTCGCTCATACATGTGAATGTCGACTCTTTAATAAGCTCGGTCAACTACTGCAATGCGACTATGGGCGGAAGACGGTCAAAAAAGGAGAACATAAGGTAGGGTTGGTGTGTTGAAGTATTCGGATGACCTCATCTGATAGGTGGTGTTTGGGACTTACCGACCAATCATTGATCATATAATTTATGTGTTCAAAGCCCAGCTCTTCTCATGACGTCACCCGGGAGCTCAGAGTAGCAACCCGACCTTATGATGTCCTTTCTCGGCCTCGCTGGCTCATTCATGTGAATGTTGACTCTTTAATAAGCTCGGTCAACTGCTAAAATGCGACTCTGGGCGGAAGACGGTCTTCATAGGAGAACATAAGGTAGGGTTGCTGCGTTGAATTAGCCGGATGACGTCATCTGATAGGTGGGGATTGGAATTGACCGACCAATCATTGATCAGATAATTTACGGGTTCCGAACCCCGCCTTTCTCATGACGTCACCCGGGTACCTCAGAGTAGCAACCCTACCTTATGTTGTGCTGTTTGATTCCTCTTCCGCTCACGGTAGCCTTGTTTGGCCTCGCTGGATTATGTGAAATGAAGGCGCCTTTATCCTGCTGAAATGCGACTCTGAGCGGAAGACGGTCTAATCAGGAGAACATAAGATAGGGTTGCTGCGCTGAAGTACCCGGCTGACGTCATCTGATAGGCGGGGCCTGGGTATATCCAATCATTGGACACATACTATGTGGATTACAGAGCTCCACCTTCATGACGTCACCCGGGAACTGAGAGTAGCAACCCTACCTTATGATGTCCTGTTTGGTTTCTCTTCCTCTCAAGGTGGCCTTAATTGGCCGCATTGGCTGAATCATGTGAATGTTGACTCTTTGATAAGCTCGGTCAACTGCTGAAATGCGACTCTGGGCGGAGGACGGTACAAATAGGAGAACATAAGGTGGGTTTCTCTACTGAAGTCGCCGGATGACGTCGTTTCATAGGTGGGGCATAGGCATGACCAATCATTGGTCAGATGCCTAATAGGTACAAAATCCCGCCCTTCTCATGACGTCACTCGGGCAACTCAGAGAAGCAACCCTACCTTATGTTGTGCTGTTTGATTTCTCTTCGCCTTACGGAGGTCTTTCTTGGCCTCGCTGGCTTATAAACTCCTTATGGTAATAATAATAACAATAATAATAATAATGTGTTGAATGTGTTTGATGATAGGGTGGCAGATATAGGGTGTTTTGGTCGAGGTGGTGTGCAAAGTGAGAGGGTTAGGGAAAATGATTTGGTAAACCGAGAAGAGGTAGTAAAATCTTTGCGGAAGATGAAAGCCGGCAAGGCAGCAGGTTTGGATGGTATTGCAGTGGAATTTATTAAAATAGGGGGTGACTGTATTATTGACTAATTGGTAAGGTTATTTAATGTATGTATGACTCATGGTGAGGTGTCTGAGGATTGGCGGAATGCGTGCATAGTGCCATTGTACAAAGGCAAAGGGGATAAGAGTAAGTGCTCAAATTACAGAAATATAAGTTTGTTGAGTATTCCTGGTAGATTATATGGGAGGGTATTGATTGAGAGGGTGAAGGCATGTACAGAGCATCAGATTGGGGAAGAGCAGTGTGGTTTCAGAAGTGGTAGAGGATGTGTGGATCAGGTGTTTGCTTTGAAGAATGTATGTGAGAAATACTTAGAAAAGCAAATGGATTTGTAAGTAGCATTTATGGATCTGGAGAAGGCATATGAGAGAGTTGATAGTGATGCTCTGTGGAAGGTATTAAGAATATATGGTGTGGGAAGCAAGTTGTTAGAAGCAGTGAAAAGTTTTTATCGAGGATGTAAGGCATATGTACGTGTAGGAAGAGAGGAATGTGATTGGTTCTCAGTGAATGTAGGTTTGCTGCAGGTGAGTGTGATGTCTCCATGGTTGTTTAATTTGTTTATGGATGGGGTTGTTAGGGAGGTGAATGCAAGAGTTTTGGAAAGAGGGGCAAGTATGAAGTCTGTTGGAAATGAGAGAGCTTGGGAAGTGAGTCAGTTGTTGTTCGCTGATGATACAGCGCTGGTGGCTGATTCATGTTAGAAACTGCAGAAGCTGGTGACTGAATTTGGTAAAGTGTGTGAAAGAAGAAAGTTAAGAGTAAATGTGAATAAGAGCAAGGTTATTAGGTACAGTAGGGTTGAGGGTAAGTCAATTGGGAGGTAAGTTTGAATGGAGAAAAACTGGAGGAAGTAAAGTGTTTTAGATATCTGGGAGTGGATATGGCAGCGGATGGAACCATAGAAGCGGAAGTGGATCATAGGTGGGGGAGAGGGCGAAAATTCTGGGAGCCTTGAAGAATGTGTGGAAGTCGAGAACATTATCTCGGAAAGCAAAAATGGGTATGTTTAATGGAATAGTGGTTCCAACAATGTTGCATGGTTGCGAGGCGTGGGCTATGGATAGAGTGGTGCGCAGGAGGATGGATGTGCTGGAAATGAGATGTTTGAGGACAAAATGTGGGGGTGAAGTCGTTTGATCGAATAAGTAACGTAAGGGTAAGAGAGTTGTGTGGAAATAAAAGAGCGTGGTTGAGAGAGCAGAAGAGGGTGTTTTGAAATGGTTTGGGCAAATGGAGAGAATGAGTGAGGAAAGATTGACCAAGAGGATATATGTGTGGAGGGAACGAGGAGAAGTGGGAGACCAAATTGGAGGTGGAAAGATAGAGTGAAAAAGAATTTGTGTGATCGGGGCCTGAACATGCAGGAGGGTGAAAGGAGGGCAAGGAATAGAGTGAATTGGATCGATGTGGTATACCGGGGTTGGGGTGCTGTCAGTGGGTTGAATCAGGGCATGTGAAGCGTCCTGGGTAAACCATGGAAAGCTGTGTAGGTATGTATATTTGCGTGTGTGGACGTATGTATATACATGTGTATGGGGGTGGGTTGGGCCATTTTTTTCGTCTGTTTCCTTGCGCTACCTCGCAAACGCGGGAGACAGCGACAAAGCAAAAAAAAAAAATAATAATGATAAAGCTCGGGCAAATGCTGAAATGCGACAATGAGCAGAAGACGCACAAAAATGAGCGTAAGGTCGGGTTGGTGCATTGAAGTACCCGGATGACGTCATATGATAGGTGGCTCTTGGGCATGACCGACCAATCATTGATAAGATTGTTTTTATATACAATACCCCGCCCTTCTCATTACGTCACTCGAGCAACTCAGAGTAGCAACCCTACCTTATGCTGTGCTGTTTGGTTCCTCATCCGGTCATGGTGGCTTTGTTTAGTTAGCCTCGCTGGATTTTGTGAAATGACGGCGGCTTTATCATGCTGAAATGCGACTCTTAGCGGAAGACGGTCCAAACAGGAGAACATAAGATAAGGTTGATGCGTTGAAGTTGTCGGCTGACGTCATCTGATAGGTGGGGCTTAGGATTGACTGACCAATCATTGATCAGATAATTTTTGGTTTCAGAGCCCCGCCCTTCTCATGATATCATCCGGGAGCTCAGAGAAGCAACCCTACCTTATGATGTGCTGTTTGGTTTCTCTTCCGCTCACGGTGGCCTTTCTTGGCCTCGTTGGATCGCTCATACATGTGAATGTCGACTCTTTAATAAGCTCGGTCAACTACTGCAATGC
Source organism: Panulirus ornatus (assembly GCF_036320965.1). Lineage (NCBI taxonomy): Eukaryota > Metazoa > Arthropoda > Malacostraca > Decapoda > Palinuridae > Panulirus > Panulirus ornatus. The sequence goes on from NC_092283.1 coordinate 1,917,023, forward strand.
GACTATGGGCGGAAGACGGTCAAAAAAGGAGAACATAAGGTAGGGTTGGTGTGTTGAAGTATTCAGATGACGTCATCTGATAGGTTTGGTTTGGAACTTACCGACCAATCATTGATCAGATTATTTATGTGTTCAAAGCCCAGCTCTTCTCATGACGTCACCCGGGAGCTCAGAGTAGCAACCCTACCGTATGATGTCCTGTTTGGTTTCTCTCCCCTTACGTCGCCTTTCTTGGCCTCGCTTGCTCATTCATGTGAATGTTGACTCTTTAATAAGCTCGGTCAACTGCTGAAATTCGACACTGGGCGAAAGACGGTCCAAATAGAACATAAGGTAGGGTTGTTTCGTTGAAGTAGACGGATGACGTTATCTGATAGGTGGGGATTGGAATTGACCGACCAATCATTGATCAGATAATTTATGGGTTCCGAACCCCGCCTTTCTCATGACGTCACCCGGGTACCTCAGAGTAGCAGCCCTACCTTATGTTGTGCTGTTTGATTTCTCTTCCGGTCACGGTAGCCTTGTTTGGCCTCGCTGGATTATGTGAAATGAAGGCGCCTTTATCCTGTTGAAATGCGACTCTGAGCGTAAAACGGTCTAATCAGGAGAACTTACGATAGGGTTGCTGCGTTGAAGTTGTCGGCTGACGTCATCTGATAGGTGGGGTTTGGGATTGACTGACCAATCTTTGATCAGATAATTTGTGGGTTCAGAGCCCCGCCCCTCTCATGACATCATCCGGGAGCTCAGAGAAGCAACCCTACCTTATGATGTGCTGTTTGGTTTCTCTTCCGCTCACGGTGGCCTTTTCTTGGCCTCGTTGGCTCATTCATGTGAATGTTGACTCACTCTTTAATAAGCTCGGTCAACTGCTGAAATGCGACTCTTGGCGGAAGACGGTACAAATTGGAGAACATAAGGTGGGTTGCTCTATTGAAGTAGCCGGATGACTTCGTTTCATAGGCGGGGCTTGGACATGACCAATCATTGGTCAGATGCATTGTAGGTACAAAATCCCGCCCTTCTCATGACGTCACTCGGGCAACTCAGAGTAGCAACCCTACTTTATATTGTGCTGTTTGATTTCTCTTCCGCTTAAGGAGGCTTTTCTTGGCCTCGCTGGCTAGAAGACTCCTTATGGTAATAATAATAACAATGATAATAATAATAAAGCTCGGGCAAATGCTGAAATGCGACACTGAGCAGAAGACGCTCCAAACAGGACATAAGGATGACGTTACATCATAGGTGGCTCTTGAGTATGACCGACCAATCATTGATCAGATTGTTTGTATATACAATACCCTGCCCTTCTCATGACGACACTCGGGCATCTCAGAGTAGCAACCCTACCTTATGTTGTGCTGTTTGGTTCCTCTTCCGGTCACGGTGGCCTTGTTTAGTTAGCCTCGCTGGATTATGTGAAATGACGTCGGCTTTATCCTGCTGAAATGCGACTCTGAGCGGAAGACGGTCCAAACAGGAGAACATAAGATATGGTTGATTCGTTGAAATTGTCGGCTGACGTCATCTGATAGGTGGGGTTTGGAATTGACCGAACATTTATTGATCAGATGATTTGTGGGTTCAGAGCCCCGCCCTTCTAATGACATCATCCGGGAGCTCAGAGAAGCAACCCTACCTTATGATGTGCTGTTTGGTTTCTCTTCCGCTCAAGGTGGCCTTTCTTGGCCTCGTTGGCTCGCTCATACATATGAATATCGACTCTTTGATAAGCTTGGTCAACTACTGCAATGCGACTATGGGCGGAAGACGGTCAAAAAAAGGAGAACATAAGGTAGGGTTAGTGTGTTGAAGTATTCGGATGACGTCATCTGATAGGTGGGGTTTGGAACTTACCGACCAATCATTGATCAGATAATTTATCTGTTCAAAGCCCAGCTCTTCTCATGACGTCACCCGGGAGCTCAGAGTAGCAACCCTACCTTATGATATCCTGTTTGGTTTATCTCCCCCTTACGTCGCCTTTCTTGGCCTCGCTGGCTCATTCATGTGAATGTTGACTCTTTAATAAGCTCGGTCAACTGCTGAAATTCGACTTTGGGCGGAAGACGGTCCAAATAGGAGAACATGAGGTAGGGTTGCTGCGTTGAGGTACCTGGCTGACGTTATCTGATAGGCGGGGACTGGGTATAACCAATCATAAGGAGTCTTCTCGCTAGCGAGGCCAAGAAATGCGTCCGTGAGCGGAAGAGAAAACAAACAGCACATCATAAGGTAGGGTTGCTTCTCTGAGCTCCCGGATGATGTCATTAGAAGGGCGGGGCTCTGAACCCACAAATTATCTGATCAATGATTGGTCGGTCAATCCCAAAGCCCACCTATCAGATGACGTCAACCGAATACTTCAACGCAGCGACCCTATCTTATTTCTCCTGTTTGGATCGTCTTCCGCCCAGAGTCGCATTTCAGCAGTTGACCGAGCTTATTAAAGAGTCAGTCAGTATTCACATGATTGAGCCATTGAGGCCAATTAAGGCCACCGTGAGCGGAAGAGAAACCAAACAGGACATCATAAGGTAGGGTTGCTACTCTCAGTTCCCGGGTGGCGTCATGAAGGTGGAGCTCTGTAATCCACATAGTATGTGTCCAATGATTGGTTATACCCAGGCCCCGCCTATCAGATAACGTCAGTCAGGTACTTCAACGCAGCAACCCTATCTTATGTTCTCCTGATTAGACCGTCTTCCGCTCAGAGTCGCATTTCAACAGGATAAAGGCGCCTTCATTTCACATAATCCAGCGAGGCCAAACAAGGCTACCGTGAGCGGAAGAGGAATCAAACAGCACAAAATAAGGTAGGGTTGCTACTCTGAGGTATTCAGGTGACGTCATGAGAAAGGCGTGGTTCGGAACCCATAAATTATCTGATCAATGATTGGTCGGTCAATTCCAATCCCCACCTATCAGATAAAGTCATCCGGCTACTTCAAAGCAGGAACCCTACTTTAAGTTCTCCTATTTGAAAAGTCTTCTGCCTAGAATCGCATTTCAGCAGTTGACTGAGCTTATTAAAGAGACAAAATTCACTTGAATGAGCCAGCGAGGCCAAGAAATGTGACGTAAGGGTGAGAAAACCAAACAGGACATCATAAGGTAGGGTTGCTACTCTGAGCTCCCGGGTGACGTCATGAGAAAGCTGGGCTTTGAACACATAACTTATCTGATCAATGATTGGACGGTAAATTCCATACCGCACCTATCAGATGACGTCATCCGAATACTTCAACACACCAACCCTACCTTATGTTCTCCTTTTTTGACCGTCTTCCGCCCATAGTCGCATTGCAGTACTTGACCGAGCTTATTAAAGAGTCGACATTCACATGTATGAGCGAGTCAACGAGGCCAAAAAAATCCACAGTGAGCGGAAGAGAAAGCAAACAGCACATCATAAGGTAGTGTTGCTTCTCTGAGTTCTGGATAACGTCATGAGAAGGGCGGGGCTCTGAACCCACAAATTATCTGATCAATGATTGGTCGGTCAATCACAAACCCCACCTATCAGATGACGTCACCCGACAACTTCAAGGCAGCAACCCTACCTTATGTTCTCCTGTTTGCACCGTCTTACGCTCAGAGTTGCATTTCAGCAGGATAAAGCCGCCGTCATTTCACATAATCCAGCGATGCTAACTAAGCAAGGCCACCGTGACCGGAAGAGGAACCAAACAGCACAACATAAGGTAGGGTTGCTACTCTGAGTTGCCCGAGTGACGTCAGGAAAAGGGCAGGGTATTGTATATACAAACAATCTGATCAATGATTGGTCGGTCATGCCCAAGAGCCACCTATCATGTGACATCATCCTTATGTTCTGTTTGGAGCGTCTTCTGCTCAGTGTCGCATTTCAGCATTTGCCCGAGCTTTATTATTATTATTATTGTTATTATTATTACCATAAGGAGTCTTCTAGCTAGCGAGGCCAAGAAAGGCCTCCGTGAGCGGAAGAGAAATCAAACAGCACAATATAAAGTAGGGTTGCTACTCTGAGTTGCCCGAGTGACGTCATGAGAAGGGCGGGATTTTGTACCTATAAGGCATCTGACCAATGATTGGTCATGTCCAAGCCCCACCTATGAAACGACGTCATCCGGCGACTTCAATAGAGCAACCCACCTTATGTTCTCCTATTTGTACCGTCTTCCGCCCAGAGTCGCCTTTCAGCAGTTGACCGAGCTTATTAAAGAGTGAGTCAACATTCACATGAATGGGCCAACGAGGCCAAGAAAAGGCCACCGTGAGCGGAAGAGAAACCAAAGAGGACATCATAAGGTAGGGTTGCTACTCTGAGTTCCCGGGTGATGTCAAGAGAAGGGAGTGGCCCTGAACACACAAATCATCTGATCAATGATTGGTCGGTCATCCCAAACCCCATCTATCAGATGACGTCACCCGACTACTTCGTTGTAGCAACGCTAATTATGTTCTCCTATTTGAACTGTCTTCCGCCCAGAATCGCATTTCAGTAGTTGACCGAGCTTATCAAAGCGTCAACATTCGCATGATTGAGCCAGTGAGGCCAAGTAAGGCCACCGTGAGCGGAAGAGAAACCAAACAGGACATCATAAGGTAGGGTTGCTACTCTGAGCTCCCGGGTGACGTCATGAGAAGAGCGGGGCTCTGAACACACAAATTATCTGATCAATGGTTGGTCGGTAAGTTCCAAACCTCACCTATCATATGACGTCTTCCGGGTACTTCAACACACCAACCCTACCTTATGTTCTCCTTTTTGGACCGTCTTTCGCCCATAATCGCATTGCAGCAGTTGACCGAGCTTATTAAAGAGTCAACATTCACATGAATGTGCTAGTGAGGCCCAGAAAGCCCTCCGGGAGCATAAGAGAAACCAAACAGGACATCATAAGTAAGGGTTCTATTCTGAGTTCCCGGGTGACGTCATGAAGGTGGAGCTCTGTAATCCACATAGTATGTGTCCAATGATTGGTTATACCCAGACCCCGCCTATCAGATGACGTCAGCCAGGTACTTCAACGCAACAACCCTATTTTATGTTCTCCTGATTAGACCGTCTTCCGCTCAGAGTCGCATTTCAGCAGGATAAAGGCGCCTTCATTTCACATAATCCAAAGCAAAGCAAAGCAAGGCTACCGTGAGCGGAAGAGGAATCAAACAACACAACATAAGGTAGAGTTGCTACTCTGAGGTACCCGGGTGACGTCATGAGAAAGGCGGGATTCGGAACCAACAAATTATCTGATTAATGATTGGTCGGTCAATTCCAATCCCCACCTATCAGATGACGTCATCCGAATACTTCAACACACAAACCCTACCTTATGTTCTCCTTTTTTGACCGTCTTCCGCCAACAGTCGCATTGCAGTAGTTGACCAAGCTTATTAAAGAGTCGAGCCAACGAGGCCAAGAAAGACCACCGTGAGGGGAAGAGAAACCAAGCAGCACAAATTATACCAAACCCACAAATTATCTGATCAATGATTGGCCGGTCAATCCCAAACCCCACCTATGAGATGACGTCAACCAGGTACTTCAACGAAGCAACCCTATCTTATGTTCTCCTGTTTGGACCGTCTTCCGTTCAGAGTCGCATTTCAGCAAGATAAAGCCGCCGTCATTTCACATAATCCAGCGAGGCTAACTAAACAAGGCCACTGTGACCGTAAGAGGAACCAAACAGCACAACATAAGGTAGGGTTGCTATTCTGAGTTGCCCGAGTGACGTCATGAGAAGGGAGGGGTATTGTATATACAAACAATCTGATCAATGATTGGTCGGTCATGCCCAAGAGCCACCTATCATGTGACGTCAACCTTATGTTCTGTTTGGAGCGTCTTCTGCTCAGCTATTGTTATTATTGTTATTATTGTTATTATTATTGTTATTATTCTTATTTTTATTATCATTATTATTGTTATTGTTATTGGACACCCATTCTGTGGATTACAGAGCTCCACCCTCATGACGTCACTCGGGAACTCACAGTAGCAACCCTACCTTATGATGTCCTGTTTGGTTTCTCTTCTGCTCACGGTGGCCTTACTTGGCCTCACTGCCTCAATCTTGTGAATGTTGACTCTTTGATAAGCTCGGTCAACTACTGAAATGCGACTCTGGGCGGAAGATGGTCCAAACAGGAGAACATAATTAGGGTTGCTGCAATGAAATAGTCGGCTGAAGTCATCTAATAGGTGGGTTTTGGGATTGACCGACCAATCATTGATCAGATAATTTGTGAGTTCAGCGCCCCGCCCTACTCATGACATCACCCGGGAGTCAGAGTAGCAACCCTACCTTATGATGTGCTGTTTGGTGTCTCTTCCGCTCACGGTGGACTTTTCTTGGCCTCGTTGGCTCATTCATGTGAATGTTGTTGACTCACTCTTTAATAAGCTCGGTCAACTGCTGAAATGCGACTCTGGGGGGAAGACTGTACAAATAGAACATAAGGTGGGTTGTTCTATTGGAGTAGCCGGATGACGTCGTTTCATAAGTGGGGCTTTAACATGACCAATCATCGGTCAGATGCCTTATAGGTACAAAATCCCGCTCTTCTCATGACGTCACTCGGGCAAGTCAGAGTAGCAACCCTACTTTATATTGTGCTGTTTGATTTCTCTTCCGCTCACGGAGGCCTTTCTTGGCCTCGCTGGCTATAAGACTCCTTATGGTAATAATAATAACAATAATACTAATAATAAAGCTCGGGCAAATGCTGAAATGCGACACTGAGCAGAAGACGCTCCAAACAGAACATAAGGATGACGTCATATGATAGGTGGCTCATGGGCATGACCGACCAATCATTGATCAGATTGTTTGTATATGCAATACCCCGCCCTTCTCATGACGTCACTCGTGCAACTCAGAGTAGCAACCCTACCTTATGTTGTGCTGTTTGGTTCCTCTTCCGGTCACGGTGGCCTTGTTTCGTTAGCCTCGCTTGATTATGTGAAATGACGTCGGCTTTATCCTGCTGAAATGCGACTCTGAGCGGAAGACGGTCCAAACAGGAGAACATAAGATATGGTTGATTCGTTGAAATTGTCGGCTGACGTCATCTGATAGGTGGGGTTTGGAATTGACCGAACATTTATTGATCAGATGATTTGTGGGTTCAGAGCCCCGCCCTTCTAATGACATCATCCGGGAGCTCAGAGAAGCAACCCTACCTTATGATGTGCTGTTTGGTTTCTCTTCCGCTCAAGGTGGCCTTTCTTGGCCTCGTTGGCTCGCTCATACATATGAATATCGACTCTTTGATAAGCTTGGTCAACTACTGCAATGCGACTATGGGCGGAAGACGGTCAAAAAAAGGAGAACATAAGGTAGGGTTAGTGTGTTGAAGTATTCGGATGACGTCATCTGATAGGTGGGGTTTGGAACTTACCGACCAATCATTGATCAGATAATTTATCTGTTCAAAGCCCAGCTCTTCTCATGACGTCACCCGGGAGCTCAGAGTAGCAACCCTACCTTATGATATCCTGTTTGGTTTATCTCCCCCTTACGTCGCCTTTCTTGGCCTCGCTGGCTCATTCATGTGAATGTTGACTCTTTAATAAGCTCGGTCAACTGCTGAAATTCGACTTTGGGCGGAAGACGGTCCAAATAGGAGAACATGAGGTAGGGTTGCTGCGTTGAGGTACCTGGCTGACGTTATCTGATAGGCGGGGACTGGGTATAACCAATCATAAGGAGTCTTCTCGCTAGCGAGGCCAAGAAATGCGTCCGTGAGCGGAAGAGAAAACAAACAGCACATCATAAGGTAGGGTTGCTTCTCTGAGCTCCCGGATGATGTCATTAGAAGGGCGGGGCTCTGAACCCACAAATTATCTGATCAATGATTGGTCGGTCAATCCCAAAGCCCACCTATCAGATGACGTCAACCGAATACTTCAACGCAGCGACCCTATCTTATTTCTCCTGTTTGGATCGTCTTCCGCCCAGAGTCGCATTTCAGCAGTTGACCGAGCTTATTAAAGAGTCAGTCAGTATTCACATGATTGAGCCATTGAGGCCAATTAAGGCCACCGTGAGCGGAAGAGAAACCAAACAGGACATCATAAGGTAGGGTTGCTACTCTCAGTTCCCGGGTGGCGTCATGAAGGTGGAGCTCTGTAATCCACATAGTATGTGTCCAATGATTGGTTATACCCAGGCCCCGCCTATCAGATAACGTCAGTCAGGTACTTCAACGCAGCAACCCTATCTTATGTTCTCCTGATTAGACCGTCTTCCGCTCAGAGTCGCATTTCAACAGGATAAAGGCGCCTTCATTTCACATAATCCAGCGAGGCCAAACAAGGCTACCGTGAGCGGAAGAGGAATCAAACAGCACAAAATAAGGTAGGGTTGCTACTCTGAGGTATTCAGGTGACGTCATGAGAAAGGCGTGGTTCGGAACCCATAAATTATCTGATCAATGATTGGTCGGTCAATTCCAATCCCCACCTATCAGATAAAGTCATCCGGCTACTTCAAAGCAGGAACCCTACTTTAAGTTCTCCTATTTGAAAAGTCTTCTGCCTAGAATCGCATTTCAGCAGTTGACTGAGCTTATTAAAGAGACAAAATTCACTTGAATGAGCCAGCGAGGCCAAGAAATGTGACGTAAGGGTGAGAAAACCAAACAGGACATCATAAGGTAGGGTTGCTACTCTGAGCTCCCGGGTGACGTCATGAGAAAGCTGGGCTTTGAACACATAACTTATCTGATCAATGATTGGACGGTAAATTCCATACCGCACCTATCAGATGACGTCATCCGAATACTTCAACACACCAACCCTACCTTATGTTCTCCTTTTTTGACCGTCTTCCGCCCATAGTCGCATTGCAGTACTTGACCGAGCTTATTAAAGAGTCGACATTCACATGTATGAGCGAGTCAACGAGGCCAAAAAAATCCACAGTGAGCGGAAGAGAAAGCAAACAGCACATCATAAGGTAGTGTTGCTTCTCTGAGTTCTGGATAACGTCATGAGAAGGGCGGGGCTCTGAACCCACAAATTATCTGATCAATGATTGGTCGGTCAATCACAAACCCCACCTATCAGATGACGTCACCCGACAACTTCAAGGCAGCAACCCTACCTTATGTTCTCCTGTTTGCACCGTCTTACGCTCAGAGTTGCATTTCAGCAGGATAAAGCCGCCGTCATTTCACATAATCCAGCGATGCTAACTAAGCAAGGCCACCGTGACCGGAAGAGGAACCAAACAGCACAACATAAGGTAGGGTTGCTACTCTGAGTTGCCCGAGTGACGTCAGGAAAAGGGCAGGGTATTGTATATACAAACAATCTGATCAATGATTGGTCGGTCATGCCCAAGAGCCACCTATCATGTGACATCATCCTTATGTTCTGTTTGGAGCGTCTTCTGCTCAGTGTCGCATTTCAGCATTTGCCCGAGCTTTATTATTATTATTATTGTTATTATTATTACCATAAGGAGTCTTCTAGCTAGCGAGGCCAAGAAAGGCCTCCGTGAGCGGAAGAGAAATCAAACAGCACAATATAAAGTAGGGTTGCTACTCTGAGTTGCCCGAGTGACGTCATGAGAAGGGCGGGATTTTGTACCTATAAGGCATCTGACCAATGATTGGTCATGTCCAAGCCCCACCTATGAAACGACGTCATCCGGCGACTTCAATAGAGCAACCCACCTTATGTTCTCCTATTTGTACCGTCTTCCGCCCAGAGTCGCCTTTCAGCAGTTGACCGAGCTTATTAAAGAGTGAGTCAACATTCACATGAATGGGCCAACGAGGCCAAGAAAAGGCCACCGTGAGCGGAAGAGAAACCAAAGAGGACATCATAAGGTAGGGTTGCTACTCTGAGTTCCCGGGTGATGTCAAGAGAAGGGAGTGGCCCTGAACACACAAATCATCTGATCAATGATTGGTCGGTCATCCCAAACCCCATCTATCAGATGACGTCACCCGACTACTTCGTTGTAGCAACGCTAATTATGTTCTCCTATTTGAACTGTCTTCCGCCCAGAATCGCATTTCAGTAGTTGACCGAGCTTATCAAAGCGTCAACATTCGCATGATTGAGCCAGTGAGGCCAAGTAAGGCCACCGTGAGCGGAAGAGAAACCAAACAGGACATCATAAGGTAGGGTTGCTACTCTGAGCTCCCGGGTGACGTCATGAGAAGAGCGGGGCTCTGAACACACAAATTATCTGATCAATGGTTGGTCGGTAAGTTCCAAACCTCACCTATCATATGACGTCTTCCGGGTACTTCAACACACCAACCCTACCTTATGTTCTCCTTTTTGGACCGTCTTTCGCCCATAATCGCATTGCAGCAGTTGACCGAGCTTATTAAAGAGTCAACATTCACATGAATGTGCTAGTGAGGCCCAGAAAGCCCTCCGGGAGCATAAGAGAAACCAAACAGGACATCATAAGTAAGGGTTCTATTCTGAGTTCCCGGGTGACGTCATGAAGGTGGAGCTCTGTAATCCACATAGTATGTGTCCAATGATTGGTTATACCCAGACCCCGCCTATCAGATGACGTCAGCCAGGTACTTCAACGCAACAACCCTATTTTATGTTCTCCTGATTAGACCGTCTTCCGCTCAGAGTCGCATTTCAGCAGGATAAAGGCGCCTTCATTTCACATAATCCAAAGCAAAGCAAAGCAAGGCTACCGTGAGCGGAAGAGGAATCAAACAACACAACATAAGGTAGAGTTGCTACTCTGAGGTACCCGGGTGACGTCATGAGAAAGGCGGGATTCGGAACCAACAAATTATCTGATTAATGATTGGTCGGTCAATTCCAATCCCCACCTATCAGATGACGTCATCCGAATACTTCAACACACAAACCCTACCTTATGTTCTCCTTTTTTGACCGTCTTCCGCCAACAGTCGCATTGCAGTAGTTGACCAAGCTTATTAAAGAGTCGAGCCAACGAGGCCAAGAAAGACCACCGTGAGGGGAAGAGAAACCAAGCAGCACAAATTATACCAAACCCACAAATTATCTGATCAATGATTGGCCGGTCAATCCCAAACCCCACCTATGAGATGACGTCAACCAGGTACTTCAACGAAGCAACCCTATCTTATGTTCTCCTGTTTGGACCGTCTTCCGTTCAGAGTCGCATTTCAGCAAGATAAAGCCGCCGTCATTTCACATAATCCAGCGAGGCTAACTAAACAAGGCCACTGTGACCGTAAGAGGAACCAAACAGCACAACATAAGGTAGGGTTGCTATTCTGAGTTGCCCGAGTGACGTCATGAGAAGGGAGGGGTATTGTATATACAAACAATCTGATCAATGATTGGTCGGTCATGCCCAAGAGCCACCTATCATGTGACGTCAACCTTATGTTCTGTTTGGAGCGTCTTCTGCTCAGCTATTGTTATTATTGTTATTATTGTTATTATTATTGTTATTATTCTTATTTTTATTATCATTATTATTGTTATTGTTATTGGACACCCATTCTGTGGATTACAGAGCTCCACCCTCATGACGTCACTCGGGAACTCACAGTAGCAACCCTACCTTATGATGTCCTGTTTGGTTTCTCTTCTGCTCACGGTGGCCTTACTTGGCCTCACTGCCTCAATCTTGTGAATGTTGACTCTTTGATAAGCTCGGTCAACTACTGAAATGCGACTCTGGGCGGAAGATGGTCCAAACAGGAGAACATAATTAGGGTTGCTGCAATGAAATAGTCGGCTGAAGTCATCTAATAGGTGGGTTTTGGGATTGACCGACCAATCATTGATCAGATAATTTGTGAGTTCAGCGCCCCGCCCTACTCATGACATCACCCGGGAGTCAGAGTAGCAACCCTACCTTATGATGTGCTGTTTGGTGTCTCTTCCGCTCACGGTGGACTTTTCTTGGCCTCGTTGGCTCATTCATGTGAATGTTGTTGACTCACTCTTTAATAAGCTCGGTCAACTGCTGAAATGCGACTCTGGGGGGAAGACTGTACAAATAGAACATAAGGTGGGTTGTTCTATTGGAGTAGCCGGATGACGTCGTTTCATAAGTGGGGCTTTAACATGACCAATCATCGGTCAGATGCCTTATAGGTACAAAATCCCGCTCTTCTCATGACGTCACTCGGGCAAGTCAGAGTAGCAACCCTACTTTATATTGTGCTGTTTGATTTCTCTTCCGCTCACGGAGGCCTTTCTTGGCCTCGCTGGCTATAAGACTCCTTATGGTAATAATAATAACAATAATACTAATAATAAAGCTCGGGCAAATGCTGAAATGCGACACTGAGCAGAAGACGCTCCAAACAGAACATAAGGATGACGTCATATGATAGGTGGCTCATGGGCATGACCGACCAATCATTGATCAGATTGTTTGTATATGCAATACCCCGCCCTTCTCATGACGTCACTCGTGCAACTCAGAGTAGCAACCCTACCTTATGTTGTGCTGTTTGGTTCCTCTTCCGGTCACGGTGGCCTTGTTTCGTTAGCCTCGCTTGATTATGTGAAATGACGTCGGCTTTATCCTGCTGAAATGCGACTCTGAGCGGAAGACGGTCCAAACAGGAGAACATAAGATATGGTTGATTCGTTGAAATTGTCGGCTGACGTCATCTGATAGGTGGGGTTTGGAATTGACCGAACATTTATTGATCAGATGATTTGTGGGTTCAGAGCCCCGCCCTTCTAATGACATCATCCGGGAGCTCAGAGAAGCAACCCTACCTTATGATGTGCTTTTTGGTTTCTCTTCCGCTCAAGGTGGCCTTTCTTGGCCTCGTTGGCTCGCTCATACATATGAATATCGACTCTTTGATAAGCTTGGTCAACTACTGCAATGCGACTATGGGCGGAAGACGGTCAAAAAAAGGAGAACATAAGGTAGGGTTAGTGTGTTGAAGTATTCGGATGACGTCATCTGATAGGTGGGGTTTGGAACTTACCGACCAATCATTGATCAGATAATTTATCTGTTCAAAGCCCAGCTCTTCTCATGACGTCACCCGGGAGCTCAGAGTAGCAACCCTACCTTATGATATCCTGTTTGGTTTATCTCCCCCTTACGTCGCCTTTCTTGGCCTCGCTGGCTCATTCATGTGAATGTTGACTCTTTAATAAGCTCGGTCAACTGCTGAAATTCGACTTTGGGCGGAAGACGGTCCAAATAGGAGAACATGAGGTAGGGTTGCTGCGTTGAGGTACCTGGCTGACGTTATCTGATAGGCGGGGACTGGGTATAACCAATCATAAGGAGTCTTCTCGCTAGCGAGGCCAAGAAATGCGTCCGTGAGCGGAAGAGAAAACAAACAGCACATCATAAGGTAGGGTTGCTTCTCTGAGCTCCCGGATGATGTCATTAGAAGGGCGGGGCTCTGAACCCACAAATTATCTGATCAATGATTGGTCGGTCAATCCCAAAGCCCACCTATCAGATGACGTCAACCGAATACTTCAACGCAGCGACCCTATCTTATTTCTCCTGTTTGGATCGTCTTCCGCCCAGAGTCGCATTTCAGCAGTTGACCGAGCTTATTAAAGAGTCAGTCAGTATTCACATGATTGAGCCATTGAGGCCAATTAAGGCCACCGTGAGCGGAAGAGAAACCAAACAGGACATCATAAGGTAGGGTTGCTACTCTCAGTTCCCGGGTGGCGTCATGAAGGTGGAGCTCTGTAATCCACATAGTATGTGTCCAATGATTGGTTATACCCAGGCCCCGCCTATCAGATAACGTCAGTCAGGTACTTCAACGCAGCAACCCTATCTTATGTTCTCCTGATTAGACCGTCTTCCGCTCAGAGTCGCATTTCAACAGGATAAAGGCGCCTTCATTTCACATAATCCAGCGAGGCCAAACAAGGCTACCGTGAGCGGAAGAGGAATCAAACAGCACAAAATAAGGTAGGGTTGCTACTCTGAGGTATTCAGGTGACGTCATGAGAAAGGCGTGGTTCGGAACCCATAAATTATCTGATCAATGATTGGTCGGTCAATTCCAATCCCCACCTATCAGATAAAGTCATCCGGCTACTTCAAAGCAGGAACCCTACTTTAAGTTCTCCTATTTGAAAAGTCTTCTGCCTAGAATCGCATTTCAGCAGTTGACTGAGCTTATTAAAGAGACAAAATTCACTTGAATGAGCCAGCGAGGCCAAGAAATGTGACGTAAGGGTGAGAAAACCAAACAGGACATCATAAGGTAGGGTTGCTACTCTGAGCTCCCGGGTGACGTCATGAGAAAGCTGGGCTTTGAACACATAACTTATCTGATCAATGATTGGACGGTAAATTCCATACCGCACCTATCAGATGACGTCATCCGAATACTTCAACACACCAACCCTACCTTATGTTCTTTTTTGACCGTCTTCCGCCCATAGTCGCATTGCAGTACTTGACCGAGCTTATTAAAGAGTCGACATTCACATGTATGAGCGAGTCAACGAGGCCAAAAAAATCCACAGTGAGCGGAAGAGAAAGCAAACAGCACATCATAAGGTAGTGTTGCTTCTCTGAGTTCTGGATAACGTCATGAGAAGGGCGGGGCTCTGAACCCACAAATTATCTGATCAATGATTGGTCGGTCAATCACAAACCCCACCTATCAGATGACGTCACCCGACAACTTCAAGGCAGCAACCCTACCTTATGTTCTCCTGTTTGCACCGTCTTACGCTCAGAGTTGCATTTCAGCAGGATAAAGCCGCCGTCATTTCACATAATCCAGCGATGCTAACTAAGCAAGGCCACCGTGACCGGAAGAGGAACCAAACAGCACAACATAAGGTAGGGTTGCTACTCTGAGTTGCCCGAGTGACGTCAGGAAAAGGGCAGGGTATTGTATATACAAACAATCTGATCAATGATTGGTCGGTCATGCCCAAGAGCCACCTATCATGTGACATCATCCTTATGTTCTGTTTGGAGCGTCTTCTGCTCAGTGTCGCATTTCAGCATTTGCCCGAGCTTTATTATTATTATTATTGTTATTATTATTACCATAAGGAGTCTTCTAGCTAGCGAGGCCAAGAAAGGCCTCCGTGAGCGGAAGAGAAATCAAACAGCACAATATAAAGTAGGGTTGCTCCTCTGAGTTGCCCGAGTGACGTCATGAGAAGGGCGGGATTTTGTACCTATAAGGCATCTGACCAATGATTGGTCATGTCCAAGCCCCACCTATGAAACGACGTCATCCGGCGACTTCAATAGAGCAACCCACCTTATGTTCTCCTATTTGTACCGTCTTCCGCCCAGAGTCGCCTTTCAGCAGTTGACCGAGCTTATTAAAGAGTGAGTCAACATTCACATGAATGGGCCAACGAGGCCAAGAAAAGGCCACCGTGAGCGGAAGAGAAACCAAAGAGGACATCATAAGGTAGGGTTGCTACTCTGAGTTCCCGGGTGATGTCAAGAGAAGGGAGTGGCCCTGAACACACAAATCATCTGATCAATGATTGGTCGGTCATCCCAAACCCCATCTATCAGATGACGTCACCCGACTACTTCGTTGTAGCAACGCTAATTATGTTCTCCTATTTGAACTGTCTTCCGCCCAGAATCGCATTTCAGTAGTTGACCGAGCTTATCAAAGCGTCAACATTCGCATGATTGAGCCAGTGAGGCCAAGTAAGGCCACCGTGAGCGGAAGAGAAACCAAACAGGACATCATAAGGTAGGGTTGCTACTCTGAGCTCCCGGGTGACGTCATGAGAAGAGCGGGGCTCTGAACACACAAATTATCTGATCAATGGTTGGTCGGTAAGTTCCAAACCTCACCTATCATATGACGTCTTCCGGGTACTTCAACACACCAACCCTACCTTATGTTCTCCTTTTTGGACCGTCTTTCGCCCATAATCGCATTGCAGCAGTTGACCGAGCTTATTAAAGAGTCAACATTCACATGAATGTGCTAGTGAGGCCCAGAAAGCCCTCCGGGAGCATAAGAGAAACCAAACAGGACATCATAAGTAAGGGTTCTATTCTGAGTTCCCGGGTGACGTCATGAAGGTGGAGCTCTGTAATCCACATAGTATGTGTCCAATGATTGGTTATACCTAGACCCCGCCTATCAGATGACGTCAGCCAGGTACTTCAACGCAACAACCCTATTTTATGTTCTCCTGATTAGACCGTCTTCCGCTCAGAGTCGCATTTCAGCAGGATAAAGGCGCCTTCATTTCACATAATCCAAAGCAAAGCAAAGCAAGGCTACCGTGAGCGGAAGAGGAATCAAACAACACAACATAAGGTAGAGTTGCTACTCTGAGGTACCCGGGTGACGTCATGAGAAAGGCGGGATTCGGAACCAACAAATTATCTGATTAATGATTGGTCGGTCAATTCCAATCCCCACCTATCAGATGACGTCATCCGAATACTTCAACACACAAACCCTACCTTATGTTCTCCTTTTTTGACCGTCTTCCGCCAACAGTCGCATTGCAGTAGTTGACCAAGCTTATTAAAGAGTCGAGCCAACGAGGCCAAGAAAGACCACCGTGAGGGGAAGAGAAACCAAGCAGCACAAATTATACCAAACCCACAAATTATCTGATCAATGATTGGCCGGTCAATCCCAAACCCCACCTATGAGATGACGTCAACCAGGTACTTCAACGAAGCAACCCTATCTTATGTTCTCCTGTTTGGACCGTCTTCCGTTCAGAGTCGCATTTCAGCAAGATAAAGCCGCCGTCATTTCACATAATCCAGCGAGGCTAACTAAACAAGGCCACTGTGACCGTAAGAGGAACCAAACAGCACAACATAAGGTAGGGTTGCTATTCTGAGTTGCCCGAGTGACGTCATGAGAAGGGAGGGGTATTGTATATACAAACAATCTGATCAATGATTGGTCGGTCATGCCCAAGAGCCACCTATCATGTGACGTCAACCTTATGTTCTGTTTGGAGCGTCTTCTGCTCAGCTATTGTTATTATTGTTATTATTGTTATTATTATTGTTATTATTCTTATTTTTATTATCATTATTATTGTTATTGTTATTGGACACCCATTCTGTGGATTACAGAGCTCCACCCTCATGACGTCACTCGGGAACTCACAGTAGCAACCCTACCTTATGATGTCCTGTTTGGTTTCTCTTCTGCTCACGGTGGCCTTACTTGGCCTCACTGCCTCAATCTTGTGAATGTTGACTCTTTGATAAGCTCGGTCAACTACTGAAATGCGACTCTGGGCGGAAGATGGTCCAAACAGGAGAACATAATTAGGGTTGCTGCAATGAAATAGTCGGCTGAAGTCATCTAATAGGTGGGTTTTGGGATTGACCGACCAATCATTGATCAGATAATTTGTGAGTTCAGCGCCCCGCCCAACTCATGACATCACCCGGGAGTCAGAGTAGCAACCCTACCTTATGATGTGCTGTTTGGTGTCTCTTCCGCTCACGGTGGACTTTTCTTGGCCTCGTTGGCTCATTCATGTGAATGTTGTTGACTCACTCTTTAATAAGCTCGGTCAACTGCTGAAATGCGACTCTGGGGGGAAGACTGTACAAATAGAACATAAGGTGGGTTGTTCTATTGGAGTAGCCGGATGACGTCGTTTCATAAGTGGGGCTTTAACATGACCAATCATCGGTCAGATGCCTTATAGGTACAAAATCCCGCTCTTCTCATGACGTCACTCGGGCAAGTCAGAGTAGCAACCCTACTTTATATTGTGCTGTTTGATTTCTCTTCCGCTCACGGAGGCCTTTCTTGGCCTCGCTGGCTATAAGACTCCTTATGGTAATAATAATAACAATAATACTAATAATAAAGCTCGGGCAAATGCTGAAATGCGACACTGAGCAGAAGACGCTCCAAACAGAACATAAGGATGACGTCATATGATAGGTGGCTCATGGGCATGACCGACCAATCATTGATCAGATTGTTTGTATATGCAATACCCCGCCCTTCTCATGACGTCACTCGTGCAACTCAGAGTAGCAACTCTACCTTATGTTGTGCTGTTTGGTTCCTCTTCCGGTCACGGTGGCCTTGTTTCGTTAGCCTCGCTTGATTATGTGAAATGACGTCGGCTTTATCCTGCTGAAATACGATTCTTAGCCGGATGACGTCGTCTGATAGGTGGGGCTTGGACATGACCAATCGATTGGTCACATGGTTTATAGGTACAAAATCCCGCCCTTTTCATGACGTCACTCGGGCAACTCAAAGTAGCAACCGTACCTTGTTCTGTTTGTTGTGCTGTTTGATTCCTCTTCCGCTCACGGTAGCCTTGTCTAGCTTCGCTAGGTTATATAAAATGACAGCGGCTTTATCCTGCTAAAATACGACTCTGAGCGGAATATGGTCGAAACAGAATATAAGATCCCTAGGGTTGCTGCGTTTAAGATCAAAGCTGACGTCATCTGATAGGCGTGGCCTAGGTAAAGCCAATCATTGGACACATACTTTGTGGATTACAGTCCTCCACCCTCATGACGCCATCCGGGAACTTAGAGTATCAACGCTACCTTATGATGTGCTGTTTGGTTTCTCTTCCGCTCACGGTGGCCCTACTTGGCCTCACTGGTTCAATCATGTGAATGTTGACTCTTTGATAAACTCGGTCAACTACTGAAATGGGACTCTGGGCGGAAGACGGTCCAAACAGGAGAACATAATTAGGGTTGCTGCAATGAAGTAGTCGGCTGACCTCATCTGATAGGTGGGGTTTGGGATTGACCGACCAATCATTGATCAGATGATTTGTGTGTTCAGCGATCCGCCCTTATCATGACATGACTCGGGAGCTCAGAGTAGCAACCCTACCTTATGTTGTGCTTTTTGGTTTCTCTTCCGCTCACGGTGGCCTTAATTGGCCTCATTGGCTGAATGATGTGAATGTTGACTCTTTAATAAGCTTGGTCAACTGCTGAAATGCGATCCTGGGCGGAAGACGGTCCAAATAGGAGAACATAAGGTAGGGTTGCTGCATTGAAGTAGCCGGATGACGTCATCTGTTAGGTGGGGATTGGAACTGACCGACCAATCATTGATCAGATAATTTATAGGTTCCGAGCCCCGCCTTTCTCCTGACGTCTCCCGGGTACCTTAGAGTAGCAACCCTACCTTATGTTGTGCTGTTTGATTCCTCTTCCGCTCACGGTAGCCTTGTTTGGCCTCGCTGGATTATGTAAAATGACGGCGGCTTTATCCTGCTGAAATGCGACTCTGAGCGGAAGACGGTTTAAACAGGAGAACATAAGATAGGTTTGCTGCGTTGAAATACCTGGCTGACGTCATCTGATAGGCGGGGCCTGGGTATAACCAATCATTGGACACTTACTATGTGGATTACAGAGCTCCACCTTCATGACGTCACCCGGGAACTGAGAGTAGCAACCCTACCTTATGATGTCCTGTTTGGTTTCTCTGCCCCTTACGTCGCCTTTCTTGGCCTCGCTGGCTAATTCATGTGAATGTTGACTCTTTAATAAGCTCGGTTAACTGCTGAAGTGCGACTCTAGGCGGAAGACGGTCCAAACAGGAGAACATAAGGTAGAGTTGCTGCGTTGAAGTAGCCGGATGACGTCGCCTGACAGGTGGGACTTGGACATGACCAATCATTGGTCAAATGGTTTATAAGTACAAAATCCCGCCCTTTTCATGACGTCACTCGGGCAACTCAGAGTAGCAGCCTTACCTTATGTTGTTCTGTTTGATTTCTATTCCTCTCACGGAGGCCTTTCTTGACCTCGCTGGGTAGAAGATTCCTTATGGTAATAATAATAACAATAATAATAACAATAAAGCTCGGGCAAATACTGAAATGCGACACTGAGCAGAAGACGCTCCAAACAGAACATAAGGTCGGGTTGGTGCATTGAAGTACCCGGATAACGTCATATGATAGGTGGCGCTTGGGCATGACCGACCAATCATTGATCAGATTGTTTGTATATACAATACCCCGCCCTTCTTATGACGTCACTCGGGCAACTCAGAGTAGCAACCGTACCTTATGTTGTGCTGTTTGGTTCCTCTTCCACTTACGGTGGCCTTGTTTAGTTAGCCTCGCTCGATTATGTGAAATTACGGGGGCTTTATCCTGCTGAAATGCGACTCTGAGCGGAAGACGGTCCAAACAGAACATAAGATAGGGTTGCTGCGTTGAAGTTGTCGGTTGACGTCATCTGATAGGTGGGGTTTGGGATTGACCGACCAATCATTGATCAGATAATCTGTGAGTTCAGAGCCCCGCCCTTCTCATGACATCACCCGGGAGCTCAGAGAAGCAACCTTATGATGTCCTGTTTGTTTTCTTTTCCGCTCACGGTGGCCTTTCTTGGCCTCGTTGGCACATTCATGTAAATGTCGGCTCTTTAATAAGCTCGGTCAACCGGTGAAATGCGAATCTGGGAGGTAGACGGTACAAACAGTAGAACATAAGGTGGGTTGCTGCATTGAAATAGCTGGATGACGTCGTTTCATAGGTGGGGCTTGGACATGACCAATCATTGGTCAGATGCCTTATAGGTACAAAATCCCGCCCTTCTCATGACGTCACTTGGGCAACTCAGAGTAGCAACCCTACTTTATATTGTGCTGTTTGATTCCTCTTCCGCTCACGGAGGCCTTTCTTGACCTCGCTGGGTAGAAGATTCCTTATGGTAATAATAATAACAATAATAATAATAATAAAGCTAGGGCAAATGCTGAAATGCGACACTTAGAAGAAGACGGTCCGAACAGAACATAAGGTCGGGTTGGTGCATTGAAGTAGCCGGATGACGTCATATGATAGGTGGCGCTTGGGCATAACCGACCAATCATTGATCAGATTGTTTGTATATACAATAACCCTCCCATCTCATGGCGTCACTCGGGGAACTCAGAGTAGCAACCCTACCTTATGTTGTGCTGTTTGATTTCTCTTCCTCTCACGGTGGCCTTGTTTGGCCTCCCTGGATTATGTGAAATGAAGGCGCCTTTATCCTGCTGAAATGCGACTCTGAGCGAAAGGTGGGGCTTGGACATGACCAATCATTGGTCAGATGCCTTATAGGTACAAAATCCCGCCCTCCTCATGACGTCACTTGGGCAACTCAGAGTAGCAACCCTACCTTATGTTGTGCTGTTTGATTTCTCTTCCGCTCACGG